>NC_133381.1:5258225-5298404 GCF_049309525.1 Garra rufa | reverse complement strand
AAACTAAGTAGAAACTATCGGTTATTTTCAAAAAAGAAATGGACAATTTATTTACTTTTTAACCTTAAATGCTCGTCTTGTCTAGCTCTGCGTGAACTCTGTGTATTCCGGTTCATGACAGTTAGGGTATGTCAAAAAACTACCATCTCATTTTCTTTTCATGTTCAATTTGTAAAATTGGGTCGGTACTTTTGCAGCGATGTAGGATGATTTTGAAGATGGAGAAGAAAATGAGATGGGAGTTTTTTGACATACCCTAACTGTCATGAACCGGAATACAGAGCTAAACAAGACCAGCATTTAAGGTTAAAAAGTATATAAATGTTTTTTTTTTTTTTTTTGAAGATAGCTGATCGTTTCACTAGATAAGATCCTTCTTTCTCGGCTGGGATCGTTAAAAGCCCTTTGAAGCTGCATTTCCACTGCATTTTGGAAGTTCAAACTCGCGGGCACCATAGAATATATGGAGAAAAATCTTGAAATGTTTTCCTCAAAAAACTGTTTCTTTAAGACGGTAAATTTTTGTTCTGGAAGTGAACTTCTCCTTTAAGACTTGTTTTGTGGTCCAGAGTCACATACATAAATGTGACAACTAGCCCTGGTCTTCCCTATCTGCCAAGAGATTTTGCTTCTAATGCAAAGCTTATGAAAGCACAAATATCAAACACAGCAATAAAACAAATAGAAAAAAGACAGGAAGTGTAACACACAAATACCATAAAGTTGATCTTGTGCTGATCCCTGGAGAATCTATCAATATGCGGAGGATGTTCAGTGGTTCTTGGTGTTTTATTGCTGTGTGGTTTGGATGTTGGCAGGGTCAGATATTCCCTGTGAAAAGTCTCCGTGTTTGAAAGAGTGATTCTGGGTTTCCCCTGAGGTGAGTTCAACAGTAAAAAAACATGGGAATGTTCATAAAGGTGATTATCTTAATAAACAAAAAACATTGATCTGTACTCACAGAATCCAAGAGATTGTCGGTGGAGAAAGATAACGTCATCTTTTCAGTGGGAACTGAATTAACAGGCATTCCCTGGCCATCTGATGAAGATTGAATTAAAATAAGAGCTTATGCCAAAAACAAACAACACAATTAAGTGACAATATAAACACTCACATGCCAGGTTTGGATTAGAACGATACTCCAATTTCTGCTTGAGCCATTTCTGGTTTTGTTTTGTGTTCGCTCTGCTGATTGTGTGCAAACAGGTTTCTGATGGTTTTGATGGACCAGGAAGAGATGGTTCGGCACTGTTGTGAAAATCAGAGACACTGGACGTCTGCTTGGACGGTCCACTGTTCTTATGATCTAACAAATGTGAAACAAGCAAGCATATAATCAAAGCCATATGTTATATATTGGCTATACAGTACAAGCATTAAGTGAATTTAAGTATTTAAGTATTTAAATGGTTTTCTTAGTATTTTGTCATTTCCAGCACAAATATCTAAACATTCTGAAGTTAAATTACATTTACTTAAGAAGCCAAATGACATAAGATATTAAGACTTGATTTCTGGAAATGCATAAAAAAATTAAGCGAGTTTGACCCTAAAACAAAAAAAAAAAAATCTGCCAATGCATGCTAGATATGGAAGATTTTTTCTAATTTCATTTTGATACAATTTTAGAAAACAGGACTTCTCTTGTCATTTTGCTTCTGAAGTTAATTTATCTTGATTTAAGAACAATTAAATACTTGTACTGGAAAACAAGGGAAAATCGTATATAATCGTAAAATTGCAGTGCAGTGTGTTATAATGTAATTTGCTTAGCATTCAGCACCTTTACATGTTGTTTGTGGCGTCTGGGTAAATACTCCCTCAAAACCATAATATACAGCTGCTGACTTGACAATTTCCAGTGTTACAACTGATCCAGTGTGCGTCATTATATCTGCAGCCCTGAAAACAATTATTAAAAATCAGTTTTCACTTCCAAATGTGCATCTGATCTAGTCATGCACATTAGGCTTAAAAACACTAAATAATTAAATTATATTAAAGAGTATTTTACCTTTCCTGTGACACTCCCACAAGACTTTTGCCATCCACACTCAATAACTGATCTCCTGGATTCAGTCTGCCATCCTTCATCAAAACACAACAATATATAATATAATGCAAATAGGCACATGATTTACGCTTTCAGTATTTGCCTTATAAAACTGACCACATTTGCTGCTCCTCCTTGGATGACAGATTTAATAAAAATGCCAAGCTTATCCTGACCAGCACCCTGAAAGATAAAAATCAATTTGATCACAGACAATTGTAAAATAAGTTCTGATATATGCATCGCTATAAGATTATGTCTAATTTGTCACATAAGCTAACATAAACTAAAAATTAGTGATATATTTCTTCAGATTTTATTATATTTGTAAACTTTAGTTAAAAATTGTTTGCTTAATAGTTGACAGCGCATTGAACAGAATATTAACACACTTAAATGTTGAAATTCACATTAACCAAGACAACTAAACGCAGTATAAGTTTTGATTATTGATTAAGTTCATGTTCAGTGTTGGGGAAAGTTACTTTTAAAAGTAATTACAATATTGCATTAAAAAAAGTCATTCATTATGTTACTTAGTTACTTTTTATGGAAATTAATGTGTTACATTATATTTCCGTTACTTTCTAAATCTGGGCAAGGCTTTTTTTTTTTTTTTTTTTTATAAAAAGTTTGATTTTCAGCAAGTAATAAGTAAAAGCCCTTTCTCACCAAAAAGTGAAATGAATAAGCCTAAGGCTGAAGGAAAAGTAAATTCACATCTGTATAGTAGAACTATTAGGAGTTCAACAATGAAGCACAAATGTTAATCTAAAATAAGTTTTAGCAAAGACATTGGTTAAAAAATTGGATTAAATGCATAAAGGAAACGTCTAGGTTACGAAGGTAACCCTCGTTCCCCGAAGGAGGGAACGGAGACGTTACATTGGGATCTCGCCTGAGAGACCGATCACCTCTGAGCCTTATTAAAAAGGCCAATTGAAAATTGGCGAGTGGACGTGCGCGCCGGCCACGCCCCCGTACATACGGGTATATAAGATGGCTGCGCGCACCACTCAGTCAGGCTTTTGCTGAAGAGCCGGGAGAGCCCGGCGTCAGCGCGACGCCAGGGGCGTGGCAGGGGAATGTAACGTCTCCGTTCCCTCCTTCGGGGAACGAGGGTTACCTTCGTAACCTAGACGTTACCCCTTCAGTCGAATCACTTCGACGTTACATTGGGAACAAACCCATGGAAAAGGCCACGACCCTGACGCCGCGTTACGCAACAGCTTCACGTGCTGACAAGTATACGTGCCGGCAGGCGAAGTGTAACGTAACCTTCCCAACGCCCTGGGGCCCAATAAGGGGGCCCCTCCAGGGATGCCAGTTGTACTGAAGCATGGGTTGGGGGGGCGGAGCACATGAAATTTTACATGTGGAAATAAGAATAATTCAATATATCCATAAAAAGTTTTTGGGGATATACGAGGGAAACAGCGGTCTCCTCCGCTGGAATAATAAAAAACTAAGCCACAACCTGCGGGGCGAAGGAAACCCAGGCAGGATCACAGTGCAGGACTACTCCGCGCCTAGCCCTGACTGCGGGGCAGGAGGACCCAGGGTTCGCCGGAGGGAACATTCTGGGAAATAGCGCACGGATCCACGTGGAAATGGCGCAGCAAGCCGACACCAGCCGGTCTTCCCGCTCGCCTGAGAGTCCCTAAGTTAGGACACGGGAGAACGGCCTCTACGCAAGGTTGGAGAACCAAGCGAAGGTAGGGTGTCGCCCAGCCCGCAGCTTCCGATTTTTACATCTGCTGGTGAGGTGCCATGAACCAAGGATCACGGCTGTCCCTGGGTATAACAGGGAGGGGCATCTACCACCATTTAGCCAACCTCAGTTCGGGGAGCATTCCCTTTCTGCGAATCCCGAGGCAGAAGCTGCTGGTGCGGCTGAAGTGCCGAGTGATTCAGTCTCACATATTTAACGACACAACATCGCACGACTGGGTCTGCCTCCTCCAGAGCAGAGCTTGCAGGTCTACCACCTGGTCGCGGAAAGGCGTGGTGGGGACCTTGGGCACCGAGCCGGGGTCTCGACGGTAACGTGGAGAACGCCGGGCCCGAATTCTCGACACACTTTGCTGGCAGAGAAGCTTATAGGCCCTCTTGATGGGAGCCAGGGCAGTCAGGAGCGCTGTCTTAATGACAGGAACTTTAGCTCGACTGAGGCCCGTGGCTCCAACGGAGCGACCCGCGGCCCTGAAAGGCGACGGGGAGGCCCACGAGGTATGAGGTGCGTGCTAAGCACCTCTGAGGAACCTGAGCTTGTCGGTAACTTACCCTCTTAAGGAAGCCGGGGCAGTCAGGAGTGCTGTCTTAATGACAGAAATTCTAGCTCGACTGAGGCCCGAGGCTCCTGAGGAGCACCCCGCGGCCCCGAAGGCGACGGGGGGGTCCCAGAGGGTATGAGGCGTTACTTGACAGAGAAAACTTTTAGGTCTCCTGCCCTCTTAACGGGAGCCAGGGCGGTCAGGAGCGCTGTCTTGATGACAGGAATGCTAGCTCGACTGAGGCCAGTGGCTCAATTGGAGCGTCCCGCGGCTCTGAAGGCGACGGAAAGGCCCCAAGAGGGTGTGGGGTGCGTTCTGGGCACCTCTGGGAAACCTCACGGCCAGTGAATGCTTACCTACTTAGCTCCATCTACTGCATGTGATACGCGGCGAAGCAGCTGCATATACTTAGAGTGAGGGGACAGTCTGCGCTCAACTCTCCTGCAGGAAGGGAAGCATACTGCAACCGTGTAACTCTGTGGAAAGCCAGCAAATAGACCTCATCTCAGTGCGAGCCTGCCTAGTCAAGGGAGCTCGGTACTGAGTGATAATTGTATCACGGCCTGCGAAGGCCGGAGAGGTCTGGGTGTCATCCCGTGCCCTACAGGGAGGGACTGCCGCGAGGGAACGGTTACTAGACCTGAGTCTGGGTGGGCCATTCTTGTAGCGCAACCAACAGACTTACTCCTCGTCCTCCCTGGACTTGCACAGAGTCTGTGCAAGGAGGCTCGCTGGGGAAGGGCGTACTTGGGCCCCGGAGGACAGCTGAGTGCCAGCGCTGCTCTGAAAGAGGCAGCTGGTAATGGGAGCAATCGGGGGCGAGCGGATGTGGCTGGCCTACCGATATGCTCCAAACTAGCTGCGTCACGGGGTGGAGTCGCCATCCTGCAGGTGGTGGACTGCCGTGAGAGCCGATAGGCTGCACGGTTGAGTTTACCTGCTTCGAGTGAATGGCCAGTAGCAAAATCTGCCACATACTCCCTGGGAGCAGATGGAGAGGCTGTAAGCCTCTGTCGTACATGGCAACCCAACCCGTGGTGAGCCACGGGCTGGCTTGTCGGCCAAACTGCGGGAAAACGCCAGTCCGGAGTGGGCCGAGATGCCATGCCCATCATGGGACTCGATCGTGCTGAAGCGGTCTCACATGAACAAGCTTAGCGGCTCTTAGCGGCTAGAGCTGTCATGTGCCCCAGGAGCCTCAGTTTGAGAGAACCGCTGTGTTGTGCCTGATTGATTCAGGAACTACAGCACTGACTGCGCGCTCTTGGTAGTAAGGCGGGCTGTCTTGAGGACCGAGTCGGGCTCCCGACCGAGGAAACGAATTTCCTCGGTTGGCCTGAAGGACCAGATGGCGGGGGTGCCGAGGCACCAGGTCCCAATGTTCGCACAACGGAACTCACGAGTGGGCTGGTAAAGCACCAGTCGAAGAGACGGTTGAAGACGCGAATACCTGTCTGCCGAAGAGGGGACAGGGGAGCTCCCATGGCCTAAGAAGGCAGGAAGGAGAGGGACTAGCCAAATGGAAGCACCTCGCGCTGAGCGCTCGATCCCCGGGGCAGACCGCCGAAGGGGTGTGCGCCGGGGAGATCGAGACGCGACAGCGGGTGCCCTTCAGGCAGATGGCTGCAACCCAGCCCTGGAGACGGAACATACTTGTATGTGCGTCGTCGTGAGCATGTGTGCCGACAGCCTAAGAAGGGATCGGAACAGAGCTCCATCCAGGGCGGATGTTAACCCACCACTCTAACTGGACACGTGAAGTCAGGACTCTTATCAAACCCCGACCTCGTCCCGGCTGGAGAGACAGGCTGGATCGCGTCCTTCGCCAGTAGGAACGCGACCTCCGCAGGCAGAACAGAGGCACGCCTGTTTCTGAATAAAGAATGTAAGGGGTACCTGTGAGTCTGGGCGGACGCCTGGAGCCGGGCCGTACCGTCCGTATCAACCAGTGTAGTGGTATCAAGGGAACGTTGACCGGCGTGACCGTGGTGGGGCAGCCTGGGGAAAGACAGGGAAGGAGACAAAACCCAGAAGGATAACGTCCTGGAGAAGTGTCTAACTGCACTAAGCAGTGCTTACCTACTTCCCTGGTTCCCGCGCTGGCGACATCCGGTCCCGAGTCTGGTTCCGAGGAGTGGAAGTGCTGCTCAGGAAGGAAACTCGGGGCCGGGGCCCCAGAGGTGAGAAGGCTGGGTCTTTCTGTGATTTCAAATGACCGGCTAAGTCCCGCTTCCAGCGGGAGTGCCGACAGAGTAGCTCTCTCCACCTCCGGGGGTGCTCGCATCAGGGACGCTTCGAAGCTCGCCTGCGAGGGTCTTCCGTCGCAGGACCCTGAGAGGCGAGCGGCGTCCCTCTCCCACGGGCGGCTCGACGTCGGCTGCGAGCCTGGATCGTGTGGCTCAGCAGGGGACGGAGCTGCGGGGGGACGCCCTCGGCGACGGGCAGGCGGAGGCGGGGGCCCAGGCGGCGGAATGGTAACTTCGCGGCGGGGCAGGATATGTTGGACGGCCTCCGTCTGCCTCTGGACCGTTGGAGCGCCAGAGGAGATGCCCAGCCCGAACGACGGGGAGGCGTACTGCTCTGGCATCTCGACGGGGTATGCTGATGGGCGGAGGATCGCAGGCTTTTGGGGGCCGGCGATACGTTCGACGCCGCTGAGCAAAAACCCTTCACGGTGTCGCCGAATAGGCCGCTCTGGGGAATGGGAGAGTCGAGAAAGCGAACTTTGTCGGCCTCTGCCATCCGGGCCAGAGTCAGCCATAGGTGGCGTTCCTGGACCACACAGGTGGACATCACCTGACCAAGGGGACACGCCGCGACCTAGTAGCCCGAAGGGCGAAGTCAGTGGCGGCGCGGAGTTCTTCAAGTACCCCCTGGTCAGGACCACTCTCGTGCAGGCCTTAAGGTGCCTGCACCTGGCACTTTTGCAGTGTTGCCATGGCCTGCAGGGCGGGGCAGCGTGTCGGGGGGCGCAGAAAAGGCCCAGCCGATGAGGGCGGAAGAATTTCACATGCCCAAAAAGGGAGACGCGGAGGGCCCCACCAGGCGGCCGCGCCTGCGGGCAAAGGTGCACCGCGATGGCGCGCCCGACCCGGGGGACCGCCACGTACCCCTTGGCTGCCCCGCCATGGAGAGTGGCGAGGGGAGAGGAGCTGGAAGCGCGTCAAATGAATAGGGCGCCGTAGATTTTGTCAGCTCCTCATGCACATCCGGTCAGAACGGGACCGGGGGGGAGCGCGGCGCTGCCGCCGGGCCCCCCCCAGGAACCAGTCGTCCAGCCTAGAAGGATCGGCCGGGCCCCCTGAGGAACCTTCAAACCGATCCCCCCCGGCCGCCCGGAGAAGCATAGCCTACAGTTCGACATCAACCTCCGGGGGGGCAGCGACCATGGGTGGGCGCCGCGCCGCGGGAAGAGATGTGTCACCGTCTGACTCTCCCTCTGATGCTGTGACAGACATCTCATCCTCTGCAGGAGCACCGAAGGAGACGCTCAGCCCGCCAGGCGGGGAAGCGTCTGCTGCGGAAACTCAACGGGACCGCGCTGAGATAGAGAGGTCCGCAGGGCTTTTTGAGCCGGCGGAATGCTGTCTATCGTAATTTGAATGTCCCCCCCCGCGCCCCACCGCGGTGGCCGAAGAGCATAGGCGGCTCAACGGCTGACCACGGGAGGGAGGCGGGGGGAGCCAGCTCGCGAACGAGCGGCGGGACTTCAGCGTGGTCATGGTCATGCTTTCACCGCATGAACCATTCATGAGCACCACCCCAGTGTGCTCAAAGCCTAAACACGTGAGGCAGCGCTCATGTCCGTTTGCTGAGGAGAGGAAACTACCACATCCAGAAACGCACGGCCGAAAAGACATCCTGAAAAGAACGTCTAAAACGGCCGCTAGAAATTGCTCTTTTGTGATCCCGGTTTGCCCAGGGAGGCGCCGCGGGGCAATGCACTCGCCGGGGCTGCTCGCTGGAATGCAAAAAGGCTTTATATGGCCGTGAAAACGGCCGCCCGCGGGACCGCGCTGGCGGCTGCCAAACAATGCTCTTTCTGTGAAACACTCTTTTAGTTATGGCAGCGCAGCAGCAGGAGGGAGCATGAACTCTGAAGAACTCTTCTCGGCTGTTTAGAGGCTCGACACATCGGCTCTGAAAGCAAAAGTCTGACTGAGTGGTGCGCGCAGCCATCTTATATACCCGTATGTACGGGGGCGTGGCCGGCGCGCACGTCCACTCGCCAATTTTCAATTGGCCTTTTTAATAAGGCTCAGAGGTGATCGGTCTCTCAGGCGAGATCCCAATGTAACGTCGAAGTGATTCGACTGAAGGGGTAACAAAAAGTTACTGATGTACTTTTGAAAAAGTAATGCATTACTTTACTAGTTACTTGAAAAAAGTAATCTGATTTCATAACTCACGTTAATTGTAATGCGTTTTGTTCATGTAAAAAAAAAAAAAAAAAAACTACCATAATTACTTTAAATTGCACTTACCTTGGCAGCTATGATGCTCATTCCCATTCCACCATGCAAAGGCTTCTTTAGAGTTATTTTCACTGCTTCAGGTTTCTAGTATTGACAAAATAAAATTACTGTTGTGTTCAGTGTTCAGATATGTCAGCTTAATTATAGTGAGTGTATTAAGAGAATTAATTCAGAAGAGCTTCAGAAGTAAAACATAAAAACATTAACAGCTCCTTTATAGTACAGATGTTTCAGATGAATGAGGACAAGTTTCTTTACTACTTCATAACAGTGTTAATTCTTGGCTGTTTTATGGGAATTAATAACTTTAATACAATCTGTGGCACATCCATGTTCCTGTTTTTCCTTATTTGGTCATGTTCCTGAGTTGCCCTGATTAGTTATTCTGTGTTAGTTAATGATCCTGATTAGGTCCTCGTTTGAGTATTTATAGCCCTGCCTTTCCTCGGTTTCTTTGTCCTGTCTAAACATTGTTCCTAGAGGTTGTTTTTTCCTTGTTTCACAGTTTGATTTATTCAATGTTCGGCTTGTTTTGACTTTCATGGCTCCTTCGTGTTTCCCCATGCTCCCTACACTAACAATCCATGACTATCTGTAAATTGGCAACATACCCAAGTTAAATCCTTTGGGCCAAAGAAAATGGTCCAAGTCCCGACACAGTTGGAATGGGAAATTAATTTACAGACACCTAGAAAAGATGCAAAACAAAATTAAAGATTTATGTGTCTTTAACTATTAATTTTAAATCTATACATACTGACTCTAGACTATCACTAGAAAAACAGATAATGCTACCTTTGTGACAGATGGGCTCTAAAAACTCCTGAAATCCCTTGGGAATGCCACGCATGGAATCACATGAATATCCGTCCTCAGGCAACAGGAAAGGCAGGTGAAGGTCCAGTTCTTCTTCAAGTCGAATTTCTCCACCCTCTTCTTTCAGGACATCTGTTGTTGTTTCTGCCAAAGTGGCTACACGCTCTATCAGTGCCTATGAATGACAAAATCTATGTAGACGCCGTCTTTCAGCGAGACAATTATGCCCACAGTGCAAAATAATATTTTCTTCCTTAGTATTATTGCGTTGTTTTCCTATAGAAATTTACAAACATTTTTAAATCAAGGTACATTTGCTTGAGAAGCAAAATGTCAATATTAAGTTTTAGGAAAATTGAGTTCAAGGTTATGGATAAGAAAAATAAACTTAATTTAAAGCAAAAACAAGTTTATTCTTCTGAACATATTTTCTACTTTTTCCTGACCATATACATTACCTGTCTAAAGTTTTTGAACAGTAAGATTTGTAAAAGTACAGAAAAACAGTTACATTTTCAAATATTTTTATTATTTAAAATATGTTTTCTTTTTAGATTTTAAAATCCTGTTATTTTAAAGCTGAATTTATAGCATCATTACTCCAGTCACATGATCCTTCAGAAATTATTACAATCTAATATTCTGATTTCCTGCTCAAAAAAACAACTATCCATTTATCCATTTAGATTTATTTTCAGGTTTCTTTGATATATAGAAAGTTCAGAAGAACAGCATTTATATGAAATGGAACACAGGCTTAGTAAGCAGAAGAGACTTCTTTAAAAAACAAAAAAATCTTAGTGTTCAAAAACTTACTACCGACTGGTAGTGTATTTCTTTTTTTTTTTTTTTTTTTTTTTAAAAGCTTAAACTGTCTTGATTTTGATACATTTTCCAGAAAACAAGACTTTATCTTATTTTGCTTCTCAAGTTAATATAATTAGATTTGAGAAATGTAATGTATCAAAATTGTTAAGCCTAAAACAAGAAAAATATCTGCCAATGGGGTAAGAAAAATACATTTAAAACAAGACAAGTTTATTTTTTATTTTTATGACCACATCCATCATGTTTTTTCATGTTTTAATCTTAAACTCACTTCATTTTGATACATGTTTCAGAAAACAAGACTTAATATCTTATGCCATCTTGCTTCTTAGTTTAAAACATCTCGATTTAAGAATATTTAGATATTTGTACTGGAAGATAAGAAAATTTTAAATGACAAATATTTTAAAGCATTATAAATGTATTTTGCTATTTCATATCAATGCTGTTATCACAATATTATTGTTATTATCAATGTTACCTACTTGGAGATCAAATAAATGCAGCCTTGGTGAGTGTAAGAAACTTTTTATTAATTGACTTAAGTCTTAATTGACTTAATATCTCATGCCATATTTCTTCTTAGTTTAAATGATCTAGATTTAAGAATATTCAGATATTTGCACTGGAAGATAAAACAAGAAAATATTTCAATTGTAGCAGTTTTGATTTTGATAAGTGTTGTCATTTTTCTTCACTTACGGGTGGAAAGCAGGGTTGGTTTGGGCTGTAGTGGTTTTTACTCATCAGTGCTCTCAGCTGTAGTGAGTTCAGCTTGTAGCATGTGGACTGAATCATCTGGGCGTCTCGTGTCGAGTAAGAGGTCATGGTCAGAAGCATTGTCGCCTAAAGGGAGCAACATTTTTAAGGAAATAACCACAGATGGGTAAGATCTTTTCATGTTGATTAAGATCTAAATAATATTGTTCAAAACAGCAGTTTGCATGCTGTATCTCTCATCATCTACCTGAATTACACGACTGAGATGGCAGTCGACGGCCAGCTCCAGCCCTTGTCTTTCTGCCCAGGCCTCCACGTGCCTCAGACGCTGGCGTAGAGTTTCGCCCCTGTAGTTTGAGCATAGCGTGGACCCCGGCGCTGTGAGCCGGTTTAAGATCCAGGCCCCCATGAAGTGAAAGAGTTGAGAAAAGAGCTGGATGCTCAGAGCAGGGTTGACCCGACACCTTCGGAGCAAACTCATGGTCTTTATGAGAGTGTTCAAGACGCCTTCTAAGATAATTCAGAACAGATTCTTTATTTGTAAACGTACACAGCATCTTTAATCCAGATGTTTTATCATCTGAAGCAACTTAAAAGGAATAGTTCACGCAAAAATAAAAATTCGCTGAAAATGTATTCACCCTCAGGCCTTCCAAGATGAAGATGAGTTTGTTTCTTCATGGGAACAGATTTGGAGATGTTTAGCATTGCATCTCTTAATCACCAGTGGATCCTCTGTAGTGAATGGGTGCCATCAGAGTGATAATAATGTGTCCAAACAGCTGATAAAAATCATAATAATCCATTTTACCAATTAACATTTTGTAAAGTGAGAAAATGTCTTTGGAAGAAACAAATTCATCATTAAAGTTTTTTCTTTACTTTTTAAACCGTCACTTTTGGTGACAATAACTCATAATAAAAAGTCCATCCCTTGTTGTCCTCTCATATCAAAATGCACTCACATATTTGTGACCCTGGACCACAAAACCAGTCATAAGGTTAAATTTTACAAAACTGAGATGTATGCATCATATGAAAGTTCAATAAATAAGCTTTCTATTGATATATGGTTTGTTAGGATAGGACAATATTTGGCCGAGATACATCTTTTAAAGATCTGGAATCTGAGGGTGCAAAAAAAATCAAAATACTGAGAAAATCACCTTTAAAGTTGTCCAAATTAAGTTCTTAACAATGCATATTACTAATCAAAAATTACATTTTGATATATTTACAGTAGGAATTTAGCAAAAAATCTTCATGGAACATGATCTTTACTTAATTTCCTAATGATTTTTGGCATAAAAGAAAAATCAATCATTTTGACCCATACAATGTATTTTTGGCTATTGCTACAAATATACCCCAGCGACTTAAGACTGGTTTTGTGGTCCAGGGTCACATTTGTTTAGAGAGATTTGTTTTGGCTCATAAATGGTGCTTGATCTGTGCATATTTCTCTCAGATAAGCCAACTTTTTAAAGTGAAGAATCAATATTATGACTAGAGGACTCTATTTTATCTATCTGGCATTTTAGCCAGAAAAAAAGTTCAAGTTTTAAAGGAGTAGTTCCCTTTCAGAACAAAAATCTACTGATAATGTACTTACCCCCTTGTCATCCAAGATGTTCATGTCTTTCTTTCTTTAGACATAAGGAAATTGTTTTTTGAGGAAAACATTTCAGGATTTCTCTTCATATTATGACATATTATATGAAGAGATTATATGAATAACAATTTCTTTACGACTGAAAAAAGAAAGACATGAACATGTTTGGATGACAAAGGGGTGAATGCATAATCTGTAAATGTTTGTTTTGAAAGTGAACTATTCCTTTAAGTTCAAAAATGTTTTATTGATGGGTTTGTTTCTCACAAACACATAGCTTTCTGCATCACAAGGCGTTAATTGATTGACTGGAGTGGTGTGAATTACTTGTGCATTATTGTGATTTTTATCAGCTGTGTGGACTCTCATTTACTGCAGAGGATCCATTGGTGAGCAAGTGATGCAATGCTACATTTCTCCAAATCTGTTCTGACAAACAAACAAGCTCATCTACAGTACATTATGAATGCCAGTAAATTTTTTTCATTTTTTGGTGAACCATTCCTTTAAGGTTTAGCTTTTTTTTTTTTGCTCAATTACACATTGCTAAAAGTTTCTTGAACATCACTTGCGACATATTTGTACAACAAAAATACTGAGTAAAGAAAGCTTCTTTTGCAGAAAGCACCAATTGACTGAGATGCAAAGTACTTAAAAGACTTGTTTTGTTAATCTGAATTAAATGACACCACACTGAAAAAACTAAAGTAAATTTAAAAGTAAATTGTACAGTTTTTTGCACGCATATTAAAATTTAAGCATGGAATTAAGTAAAATCTGCTTAACTAAGTTAAGTAAACTTAGCTAAGGAAATAAGTAAATATAACATGTACAGTTAGAGTTATATGAGTATTTTCTACTTAATCATTTTAAGTTTGCCCTGCAGTCCTCAAGTACAATTCATAGTTTTTTTGGGGGGTCATTATTAGTAAAAAATTAACTCTAGATGTAACAAAACAGCAAGTTACTTAACCGAACAACAAAAGCAATCATAAAACAGTGTTAATACATCTCGAAAACAGCAGAAAATGTAACCTTATTAATTATTCATGCCAAAGTGCATGATGGGAACAATAGAATCATGGCTTTAATTTACTTACAAGTTCAAATTTTAAATTCTACAAGCTTAAATTGGGTACTAATATTGAAATTACTCTTTTTTTTTTCTAAATTCTTGTCTGAATTAAATTTAATGTAGAAATTACTTTTGTTTTTCCGTATTATTTAATTCACCACAAAATAATTTGTATCAGTGCAGACCAGTGCAATGCATTGAAAATATGGCAGTCTGTCTGAATGGTTGTACACAAAACATTATATTTTGCAATTACTTAACAGTTTACCTAATTCTTTTGCCTGAGCCATTTCCTTTTTAACATCAGCAAAGAATGCAGGTAATTGATTTTCAAGATCAACCTGAAGACGATGTGACAGGTACCTGAGGAAACATTAACGCTTAATTAAACACTCAAAATACATGCGTCGCCCTTTCTGCAAACATCTCAATGCAATCACGCTTCTATCATACCGAAAAGCCTGCTGCACAAGTTGAGCAAGAGAGTTTTGAGCCTGGAACGTGATGTGACACAGATCTCTGTCCCATCTGATGAAGTTCAGGAGCTCAGATGCATTGGCCATCCAGAAGGCAAGAGCCACTGAGATGTCCCTCTGTTTCTAAAAAGGAAACACAGACAGAATCAAAGAAATGATCAGGGAATTATGATCATTTTCAGTCCATGTGTAAAGTCATGAAGTACAGTCAAACCAAAATGTATTCAGACACCTTCAACGTTTCTCACATTATCACAGTTTATTTGCTATAGTTTAGAAAATCGTGATAAAATATGACAAAAACTCAGAGTTAAAACTGTGTCAGAACAAATTCATCTTGATAATGTCAGACAACTTTAATAGAAAAGTACGTAATGACCTATAATCATCCAAAAATTAAAACGCCTGTTAGTATGACAATGTTTGCACAACAATCAATACTATGTTGACCAATTACCAAACAATGTTTAAGTTTGTTCAGTCTGTGCCTGTGGTGTAAAAAAGAAAAAACACTTTGGCAAAACATGGTCAAATCAAAGTGTCTAAATAATTTATGGTCCTGAATCAATTTTACTGGCAGTCCACTGTATGAAGAATTTTTGGGTATAATATGTCACAGTTTACTTCATTTTGCTATCCTCACTTACATAAGTTAACTATAGTGTCCTGCACTCACTAGTAATAAAATACCAAAATTATATCTGGTGTCAGAATAATGTTTGGCTTGACTGTATATCACATTTGTATTATTACAATCTTTAATCTACCTGAACGACGTCTTGAATCAAGTGCACAATCTTGTCAAATATCATGCAGACTTTCTGTTCAGTCTGCTCAGGTTTATTCCTCTGCTCAGATTGGCTGGTTAAAAATCGTCCAACCAGATAAAACACATACGCAGGCGAAAGCTTGAAGTGAAACGTGGAGCTGTTAATGTCATTTATCACAGCAAGCAAGAAAGAATCCTCATCTGAAACAGAAATCAATGACAAAACATAAATGACCAAAGAGCAGAGAGTATTGTGTATTTGTGCAGATGGGATGATTTTATTATGCCAGGACAGACAGTACCTTTTTCCTTTAAAGAAATGCTGAGTGGGAGATTCCAATTCAATTCCAAGTTGTCCTGTGTCACGCTGTAATCAGGAGAAAATATACTTATTATATGCTAAATATTGAATACTAAATATATATATTTTTGGTGTACCCAATGTTGCTTTGTAAGTATAGCTTGCATGCTTTTAGAAAAATAGTTTGGAAGGATTTACTGATTCAGCAAATAAAAATAAAAGCAGTCAACAGTACATTTATTAATTAGTTATGATTTTATATGACCTTCAGCGATTACATTAACATATTAAAGTGACATTTTACTTGTAGTGTAAATTACAATATGCAAAAAATGTCACCGTAATGTTGTTATATTGTGTTTTATTTAAAAGGTAAATACAGATTCAGTTTTTTTTTTTATTATTATTATTATATTTTCTGGTTATAGTTCTTTTGAGAACCTTTTTATTTTGCATTTGTGTTTTGTATGTGCCTTTGCTATATTCTTGCTTTAAATACACTAGCTTTTATATTTTCACTGGTGTCTACATATTTTTGCTATAGTATGTGTGCACATTTTGCACACTCAAACATCAAATGTCTGATTTTCTTTTTTAAATATATTAATTGTTCAAACCACAATAAACTAATTAGGTTTTTACATACAACTTTGTCTTCTTTTGATTATAGAAATGAACCTCTTTAACCTCAAAAAGTTTCAAACATTTCATCACATGCTTCTAAAAAGAAAATCTCCTTCAGATTAAGATTTGCTTACTATGTTCATTACAAAAAGTGATTAATTACCTGCTTGTTTTACTTTGAAACACATAGTTTTCTGATGTGAGACTGCTAGAAATGTCTTTTTTCTTCTGTTTGTTTTTAGTCTTCTCTTTCCTTGATAACGTCCTCTTGAAATTCTCGATTACTCCAACTTTTTCATTATTTTCCAAACATCCATTCTAAGAAAAAACAAATCATATTTAACTTACATATTTGATATAACAACTAATGGATTTAATATAATGAAAGTGACATTACACACTTGTAAAGTTACACAACTGTCTCTCCTCAAGACAAATCGGCCATCTGTGTCTTTATTCCAGCTGAGTTGAACCAGCAAGGGCTTTTCTGAAAGGTCCAGTTTTCTTTCCTCTAAATGGCAAAAACACAAAACATTAAGTGAATGGAAGTGAGTAATGTCTCCAAAAATGTCTCCTTAAATTCAGTCCTGCTATCACCTTGATTTTTTTAAGACCTCATATAATGAATATGAGAAAGGTTGTGAGGTCCCATCATGTTGAAACTTCTCCAACAGGGTTTCAATGACCTCTTGTGTGGAAGAAGTGCTCAAAATGCAAATGCATTTTGTGGCACAGTTCCCTGAAATATGGTCTTGGAGGTAGAAACGAACAACTCCATGGAATACAGAGTCCTAAAGAATAAAAAAGATAATTAAATTGAAGATAGAACGAAGCTAACTATTTTTTTTTTAAATCTCAATTTATCCGACCAGCAATAATAGAATAATAGAAAATGCAATATGCAATCTAAATTAAAAAAAAAAAAAAAAAAAAAAAAAAACACATCAATCGTCTGTAATATCTCATTTTTTATTCTAGACAGCAATGAGATGAAATGAAAAATGTGAACAAAGTAAATTAAACAAAAAAAATATATATTTTGATAAAAATTTGAATTAGTAATTTATTAAAATGTAAGTAAACTAACCATTTTTAAATCGCAATATTTATACTACACAACAATTACATTAAATGGAAAATCCTAGACAGCAATGTTTGTTATACATCTTAGATTTTCTCATGATAAACCCCACACGTTCCTGAAGAGATCTGAAATATTCTTCAAAATGTGCTCAGATTTGCCAAAACACAACAGTCTTAAATCGAAAGTCAAAGATCTCAGTATAAAGAATTAAATTCTTCAAATTTATGGTTTTTGTTTTACTTCTTTCTCCTTATGAAATTTAGTAGAAACTTGAGACTATTAAAGTGCAAAACATTTCTTTTCATAACAGTTTGAAAGTGTAAAATTGTAGTTCTAACATTACAAAACCCTATTTGCAAAAGTCTAATCTTTAAAAAGAAGTGTTTACCTCATCAGGTTCAGTGATCTCAAACAGGCTGAGTTGGTTTGAATTCCACAGTCGGATGTTTTCCTGAAGTCTCATGCGCTCTTCTAAACCCGTCTCAGGCTCATGACCGGAATCAATGGCATTTCTTCGCTTTTGCTTCATATCTTTGCGATTTTAGCTTATCAGATTGTTTTTTTTTTTTACAATAATCAACCAACTTGGTATCAAAATGAAGCAAACAGAGCTTCTGAGGCTCACTAAACCTCACATCAAATGCCCGGCACTGATTTTTTCCAGCCTGATTAACATCCAGACTGATTGTTGATTGTTTAAATTGGTTTATCCCATTAACACACAGTAGTTTATAGGCCAACCTCATTTCTCACGGTGTCCTAATGTATAGGGCTACAATAACACTGCCCTAATTTGTCCATTCAAGCCCACTGGATTGTGAGCTGGGGTGTTTTTGTCCAATATATGCCATATACTGAAATATAGTGGGGAAAAAAAATAACAAAATCTGCTCTGCTTAACTAAAATGTCTAGATTGGGTGTTGCTAAACATGCCCAAAATAACAATTTACCCTTTTGTTCGGATTCAGACACTAGCATATAACAATGAAAGATAATTTACAGGTCACATGTTAATTAACATAAATTATTGTGTGCCGATAAAAAGCATTTCATCATTAAAATTGTGTTTCATGGCTGGCTGGATGTGAGTTATGAGCATGAATATAAAACAGACTACATCGCCCAGAACATGAACAATGAAAAAAATATATAGACACATTAGATATTAAATATGAGGGTAAACATTTAATGAACAAAAGAAATATAATCAACAAATAAAGTATTAAAAGTGTGGGAATATAGCTTATTTAAAAATCTGTTGTTGTCTAAAAGCATCTAAATGCATGTAAACGTTCGGTTTGTCTTTTGTATGCATGCTGCATATGTGACTCTGGACAACAAAACCAGCCATAAGGTTCATTTTAACATCTGAAAGCTGAATAAATAAGCTTTGCATTGACGTGTGGTTTGTTAAGATAGAACAGTATTTGGTTGAGATACAACTATTTAAAATCTAGAATCTGAGGGTGCAAAAAAAAAAAAAAAGAGAAAATCACCTTTAAGTTGTCTAAATGATGTTCTTAGCAATGCATATTACTAATCAAAAAATAAGTTTTAATGTATTTATGGTAGGACATTTACAAAATATAATGGAACATGATCTTTATGTAATATCTTAATGATTTTTGGCATAAAAGTGATGAATGATGATTTTGACACATACAATGCATTTTTGGCTATTGCTACAAATATACCTGTGCTGCTTAAGACTGGTTTTGTGGTCCAGGGTCCCATATATAATATTATGGTAATATTACAGTATTGGATATGCTATCAGCTATAAATATGACTACATATATTGTTTGCATATGAAATAGTTGCTAGGGTGTTCTCTCAGTTGCTTTCATTGGAACAATGTTTATTTCAGGAAACTGAGCCCCATCTTTTTCCTTGTGTTTGCGCCTGCTAAAGAACATATGGCTTTATTAATAGACTAAACTAAAAGCTATGACCTATTATTTGTGAACTAAAAACAAAACTAAACCTACCTTCTCATGTTTTCCACATCATCCACAGTTTCTGGCAGATCCACACCTTTCATTTCTGGTAAAAGCATTACTAGTCCACTGTAGAGAACAGACATGGCCCCTGTATACATTGACAGAGAGAGAAACGTGAGTTGATAATAAACATAAGGATATTATTTGTGCTTCGATTTCTGAGATTGAAATGACTTCTCACCATAGACGAAGAGGGGAAGCTCTTGCCAAATACTAGCTAATCTGTACAAAATAAACGGAGCAACAACCGCCCCAATGTCACTGGCTGAAGAGCACACAGATACACCTAAGTTTCTGTAAATTGCAAGAAAAATATGTAAATTACTAACAAAAAGAAGCATTTAATTTCTTTTTAAAGAAATACTACATTAATGACCACAAAACCAGTCATAAGTAGCGTGGGTATATTTGTAGCAATAGTTAAATATACATTGTATGGTCAAAATGATCAATTTTTCTTTTATGCCAAAAATCATTAGGATATTAAGTAAAGTTCATGTTCCATGAAAATATTTAGTAAATTTCCTACCATAAATATATCAAAACCAAATTTTTAATAAGTAATATGCATTGCTAAGAACTTCGTTTGGACAACTTAAAGGTAATTTTCTTAATATTTAATTTTTTTGCACTTTCAGATTCCAGATTTTCCAAATAGTTGTATCTCGGCCAAATATTGTCCTATCCTAACATACATCAATTGAAAGCTTATTTATTCAGCTTATTAAAGCTTATTTATTTCAGATGATGTCTAAATCTCTATTTCAATATTGATCCTTAGGTTTCTGGTGCTCCAGGGTCACAAATAAGGAAATATGGTCACACTTTATTTTAAGATCCAATTCTCACCATCAACTAGCTATTAACTATGACTTTTTTCTTAATAAACTCCTAATTTGCTGCTTATTAGTAAGGTAGGTTTTAGTATGGTAGTATTAATATGCATTTTATAAGTACTAATAAACACCCAATACGCTAGTAACATGCATGCTAGTTAATAGTGGAAATTGGCCCTTAAAATAAGGTGTCACATGAAATACTGATCAAGAAAAGGAAAATTCATCAAAATACATTTTCAAGGCCTTGCCCAAATGTTTTAAACAGTCTGACTCAAAACTACATTAATTCTAATTTAGTTTGCAGAACTGGACATTTTGAAGGTAAATAAAATATATAAATATGTTTTTGAAAACATTTACGTGTGAGTAGTTCCTAATGTACTGCTAAGGTGTTTTACACATTTCCATGGTATTGATAGATAAATCATTGAGATATTCATCTACTATTTAAGATAAAGAAACTCAAGTATACTCTTAAAAATAAAGGTGCTTGAAAAAGTTCTTCACAGCGAGGCCATAGAAGAACCATTTGTGGTTCCACTAAGAACCATTCAGTCAAAGGTTTTTAAAGAACCATTTCTTTCTTGCCTTTTATTAATCTGAAGAAACTTCTTTAGCCACAAAGAACCTTTTGTAAAACAGAAAGGTTCTTCAGATTTGAAAGATTCTTTATGGAACCATTCAAACATAAAAGGTTCTTCCATGGCATCGTGAAGCACCTTTATTTTTAAGAGTGTAACAGAAGAGGTTGAAGGACTGTGCCAATTTTAGTTTATGTAGCTAAAAAGATAAACAGGGAGAAGTTGTTTAAAGTTTTAGTCTCTGGTTTGATCCCAAGCCCCAATGTGAAAAAAAAAAAACAGTATGCAACCAAAAATGGTATTGAAACAATTTAGGGTCAAATTCTCACTGTTATCTAGTTACTTATTACCATGCATACTGCTAGTATTTTGGCTGTTTATTAGTAATTATAAAGCACAAATTAATGTTTTGCTCTGCATGACCATATTTAGATCTTTTAATCCTGGTACCCAAACCTAAATTTAACAACTGCCACACTAACTAGGCTATTAATAAGCAGCAAAATAGAAGTTTTGAGGCAAAAGTCAGTTGATTGTTGGTTTACTGTAAGAATTGGTCCCCAAACTAAAGTGTGACCAAAAATGCAAATATCTGGCTTTAATTTCAGTTTTCATTTCATATCAAAAGACTTAAAATACCTGAGCGGTGTTGGATACAGTTCTGTATTGGCAAAATTCACAGTCTCATTTCCAATTGCAACCGCGAGTCTTCCGATAATAGCAATGGTTCTTTTGAGCCATGAAATATCTTGAAAAAGAAGTTGATGAACACTGTAAATTACGCATTTTTAGATAAAACATTAAACAAACTGCCTAAATGTGTCTGGGGTTGTAGCTTACTCTGTGGAATAAATGGCACAGCCAAACAAGCAGCACCTCCAATGAAATTGACTGTTGCCATGAGAGGTCGCCTGCCAATTCGGTCGACTAAGAAATAAAATATAATTCCAGTTGGAAGCTCCACCACAGCTGAGATGAGAAAATCTAGGAAAACATTATCTCCAGTGATTCCTAAACGCAACACCAAACCCTGGAACACCACCGCACCGGTAAACCTGCAGAAAGAGGATGCAACAACAGCCATAAATGTCATACTGCAATTATAGTGCATTTGGTCCAATACTGTTAAACAATTGCATTAAAAAAAAAAAGTGTATTCAGGGGCAGTTTACCATGCATATAACAAGATGAGGGTGTGTTTTCTCATTTTGGGAGTTTTAAATAAATCTTTATATGAAGGGCGGACGATTTCCTCTTGTTTTTCTATCAGTAGATCCATCTAAAACATCAACACAAAATAGTTCCAACAAAATATAGTAACAATGTTTTTCAGAGTAATGGTGTAGAAGACTACTTATGTGAGATACATTGTTGTACACAGACACAAGCACTAATCCCTGATGTAATCTGGAGCAAAAACGAAATTTGTATGGTTCCACTATACAATGTTATTTTTAGTTAAATAATTATTGGAAAAACGGATTTTCTTGGAGAGGTTTCCAAATATTTGTTAAATTAACGTTTCAATTGTGAATGTTCACTATTGAGTTTGGTTTGTAAACATTTCGGCATACTGTTGATGAAGAAAAGCTTAATCTTTTTATACATTTAAAAAAAAAAAATACTATAATTTTAGTGTGTTTATTTTTTTAATATTTTTAAATCAATATTTTTGATTTGAGTAATTTTTTTTTTAGGATTCTTTAATGAATAGAAAGATCCAAAGATCAGCATTTATCTGAAATAAAAATCTTTTGTAACATTATACACTATACCATTCAAAAGCTTGAAATCAAAGTATCATATTATTTTTTATTCCTTTTTTTATTCGGGGAAATATAGAAATCAATACTTTTATTTAGCAAGGATGCTTTAAACTGATCAAAAGTGATGATAAAGGTATTTATAATGCTGCAAAAGATTTCCATTTCAGATAAATGCTGTTCTTCTTAACTTTCTATTCATCAAAAAAAACCTGAAAAAAATTTACTAAGCTGTTTTCAACAATAATAAATGCGTTTTGAGCAGCAAATCAGAATGATTTCTGAAGGATCATGTGACTGGAGTAAAAAAATATATATTAAATATAAATTAAATATTAAAATATATTTAAATAGAAAACAGATATTTTAAATAGTAAAAATATTTCAAAATATTACTCTTTTTGCTGTACTTTGGATCAAATATATGCAGGCTTGGTGAGCAAAAGTGAGTTACTGTTTGACTGGTAGTGTGTGTGTGTGTATATATATATATATATATATATATATATATAGGCCAATTTTTTACAGTTAGACTTAAATACAAATCTAAAAATAGTCTAAATCAGTTAAATCCATTTCATATTGTAATTAAGACATCCAAACTCATATGTAGGAATATAACAAACAAACATTGGTTCTACTACAATGAGTTTGATAAACAGTCTGGGTCAATTTACCTCTTGAAAGTCTTCAGGAAGTGATCTTTTATTGCATTTAGCGATGCTCTCAACAATTTTTACAGCTTCTTTTGTCTTCCTTTGTGACAGCAACCATCTGGGAGACTCTGGAATAACCCTGTTACAACATTAATGTCTGCCATACCCAGCAAGCGATGTATGATGGAATCGTAAATGTAGAACGACTAAAGAGAACCTTCGTTTCAACTGTGATTAAGAATAACTCATAAATATGCTATCGTTCCACTGGAAGCAATTACCAGTGATAGCTCAGAAAGATGAATGTTGGTAGAGTCATTGCCAGCTGTAGGTTTTTCCATGAAGGAATGTAATACGCCAGAGCAGGAAGGACCACCAAACCCAACGAGTACAGAGTACGGGACATAACGGAGACAAATTTCCTGTTGTTTGATCCAAAGAATTCGATAACTGTTTCAAAAAAGGAAAAAATATCAAGAAATGTAGTTCAGACAGTGCTAGCAACTCCAAGGTCAATGTTTTGGTTTCCAAAGAATGCATGAACTGATAAAATGTGTAACTTGTATGCAATGCATGAAAGTGTCTAACAAATGCATAAATGCAACGTAAAACCACTTGTGGTGATGTTACAATCAAAGTATGTCCAAGTAGTTATATTTAACTACTGATTTGGAGTTTTAGCCTGATGTTAATTCATGTACTTAACAACAGCTATAGTAAGGCATCTTATGCACCCACCTAACACATATGTGGCGGTCCATGCGCCTTTGGCGAAAAAGCCTTGCAAACATCGAAAAAACAGGAGCAGAGGGTAATAAGGTGAAAAAATAATGCATATCCCAGAAACTCCAAGGCCAAATATTGACGCAATAAAGCATGATTTTCTACCAAACCTGTAAAGAAAATGCTTATTATTGTTAAGCTGGAATGCATTTATGTCATGATAGTAAATGCAACTTGATTTGCTTTATGCACATTGAATATAACATGCTGATACATGATAAAATATGAAAAATACCTGTCAGCTAGGTATCCAGTCACTAGGGCACCTATAAAAAACCCTCCAGCTAAGGAAACTTGGTTCAGGTCTGCAAGCCAAGAGTCTTCACAAATCAATGTAAACTAGGGTACATGAGGACAACGATGTTAAAACACTACACATAATTAAAGATTCATCTACACTTTCAAGATTAAGATTAAGATTTTTTTTTTTAAAGAAGTCTTCTGCTCACCAAGCCTGCACTTATTTGATACAAAACACAGCAAAAGCAGTAATAATGTAAAATATTTTTACTATTTAAAATAACTGTTTTCTATTTAATATATTTTACCATGTAATTTATTCCTGAGATCAAAGCTGAATTTTCAGAATCATTACTCCAGTCTTCAGTGTCACATGATCCTTCAGAAATCATTCTAATATGCCGATTTGCTGTTCAAGAAACATTTATTATTATTAATATCAATATTAAAAACAGTTGAGTACTTTTTTTAGGATTCTTTGATCAATAGAAAGACACAAAGATTAGCATTCAGTAACTTTAAACACTATACCATTCAAAAGCTTAGGGCCAGTATAAATTTTATTTATATATTTTGGGAAGGAATTGGAAATTAATACTTTAATTTAGCAAGGACGGATTAAATTGATCAAATGTGATGATAAAGACATTTATAATGTTACCGAAGATAAATGCTGTTCTTCTTGACTTTGTGTTCAAAGAAACCTAAACCAATTCACAACACAATAATAATACTAAATGTTTTTTGAGCAGCAAATCGGAATATTGGACTGGATGCTTAAAATGTAGTTTTGAGATCACAGGAATAAATTACATTTTAAAAATTGTATTTTACAAAGCAGTTATTCTAAATAGTACAAATAGGTCACAGTATTACTACTTTTGCTGTAATGCAGACTTGGTGAGCAGGAGAGACTTCTTTAATAAACAGAAAAAGAATCTTACTGTCCAAACAATATTGATTAGTAGTGTATATTTAAACATTTAAGGAGTTGTGTTCACCTGATCAGTGAAGGCAAGCAAATGCTTGTTAATGATTTCCTACTTTCATTTCGTTTGAAGTCAATTCTTTAGCAAGAGCTGCTAAAGAATGATTCTCACCTCTGTTATAATGGTGGTCCGGTTCTCATTAAAGGTCCAGCCTTCATTACAAGAGGATAAATGTGAGCTGTTGGTGAAAATGCTCCTGTCCATGGAGACATTACATGTGAGCGCGCTCTCGTTCCAAAGCGCGTCAAACTTTACGCATTTACTAAACGCGCCGCGGGATCCCGTTTGGGGAACTGTCAAATCCCGCACCTGCTCTTCAGAGAAACCACATTTGTCCTGGAGACCCGTGGTTTTACACCAGTGATCTGGCGTGTACCCTAAGAATACAACTCCTATTAGCACAAATGCGAGCGGCAAAATAGGCAAAGACCCTAAGAGAGAGATTCTCTTCTGATACAACCCGGAATCACCAGCATGTTGGAGAAGTTCATCAAAATTAGACATCTTTTCAGTCTTGGTGGAAGCGGTTTCGATAATAATCCCTATGTTATCATACAGACTGTTGTTGACACTTCAGTTTGGAGTGGTTTACCGCAGATACTTCAGACTCAGAGTAAGTCACGCAGGAGCATTTAAAGGGCTGCGGAGGTGGAGCTATGAAACGTTAAGAACCTGTTCAAAGTTCCCCCGCGTCATGTGAGGAAACATAAGTTAGTCAGAAACGATTTGAGATTCCTGAAAACTTGTGTAACGTGTTAAAGAAAGGTTACGTACGAGATTTTTTTTTCATACTATACATAAAATGTTATTTTTGCCTGACAGCGTTCAATCAAAACAGTTGTGAGAAATCAGCTCTCTCGGTTTTCAATAAATTGACTGGATACAGAGCAGCAGCCCGCGTTTTTTTTAGCGAATCACAAAAACGCCTTCGCGTTTGCTGTGATCTGATTGGCTGGAATATATTTGGAGGTGGAGGTTTGGAAGAAGGGGCGTTTCATTGGCTGTCGCGCTTTGAAAAGCATTTAAAGTCCCCATGAATCAAAATTAGAAAAGTGTTTGGGATTTTAGTATGAATAAGTTATCTACAAGCTAGTGCTCCAAAACAATGACAAAATTAGCGTTTACAAGATATGAGCATTCAAAACTTACTGTCTCTCACTTCTGCAATTATGAATCAACGATTTTGATGACATCACGCTGCACTTCAGCTTCTCATCAAACGTTCTGTCCAATCAAATGCTCTCTAGAATCTGTAGCGTGCCGCCCCCAACACTACAAATAGTAGTTGAAGCTGTGGCTGAGATCAGTATGGTGAATAGCATGTAGTGCAAAATGTAGGGGATAGGGAATGATTGAGACAGTGTAAATGTGCTTTTCATTGGGGCAAAGGCGGTCTGGTTTTGCGTTGTGTCAGCTCGCAGTCTACTCCGGACTTTGGCTCCGGTCCAGAGACATGATAGCATGGAGCAGATCATATGCACGGGTCGGCATGTATTAAACTACACAGCCTCAGCATGATTATGATCACTATTTTGTTATAGTAAGAGTTTCATATTGAATCTAGGGGGTAATATTTTAGACTATGGCTGTTATAAGCTGTCAAATGCGGCTTTTACCGAGCTCAACAGCCCAAGCAGATATAAATGGAATGCTATTGGCTATTTTAAAAAAGTGGGCTGTGCAATATTTCCTGCCTAGTTTTCCTGTTTCAGTAAAACTTTCGTCACCACATAGAATAATGAAGCACTTCAGTGGACCTTTAATTCCTCAAATCTTAGATGTTTACTAAGATCCTTCTATTTTCTATTGAAACCTGCAATAATATAAAATATTAGTTAGCGTATTATGTTTAAAATCATCGCTTATGGGGTACTTTAATTTGGGAGTTGGTTTTCCTGAACCCTAACCCCTAAATTTCAACTTATGAAAAAAATATTGAAATTCTTTTCCATTGTTGTTTTTAAAAAAATATATTTTGATTCTTTTAAAAAGTGAAAAAAAAACATTCATTTTATATTTTCTTTGTAAATTAGGAAACTTTGTTAAAAAATGTCTTGCATTTTTATATCACTACCAAAACTGTGTGTTTTAGTCCATTGGCTGAAACTGATTTTAACTATACCTTTACATTTATAATCAGGAAATATTCCTGTGTCCCCCCTCCCTCATAGCTACAAGGTGCAAGTAGATAGGTCTCATTTTGCGGTAAATGTGTTCAAATTTTGTGTAAATTTAACGAACGTCTGAAACAGTCAGGACCAAAACATTTGGTGGAGTTTAGGTAGTGACATCTTTGGTTTTTTGGGTGTTATGCCATGAAATGGTCACTACCGAAACAGTCACGATCAAAACATGTCATCGTTTCGGTAGTGACAAAAGGGAAAACATAATCCTCATATTTGGGGTAAATAAACTCAATTTTTATCCAGTTATGCAAACTTTTAATAGTGTTTTATTATGTGGGTTAAAATTCTGTAATGTGATGTGGTCGCCACTAAAGCATTACTGTCTCTACTTAAACGTGGGGTGTTTTGTCAAAAATAAATATGATATATGATAGTTTTTGGTTCAATGTATATTCAAACTAATGACTCCTTAACTTTGAAATCAGTATGATCAGTATGATTACATTTGAAATATTGTTACAATATAGATGTAAGCAAAAAATACAATACGAGAATTAACTGCACAATTACTAGAAATGTGTACCTTGGATATTATACAATTTACATGTTTCCAACTCTTGTCTTTGGACCAATTCTAGAATGGCCCATATAGCAGCGTTAGGGACTGTAAAAACAAATAATAATAATTGCATTCATGACTACTTTTTAGACCAAATGTGCCACTCCCATAAACAAACAATTAAGTAACCCTTCATTAGAAAAAGAAATGACATAACTGTGGAATCTTGTACATCCAGTTAAACTAATTAAACAGTACTTGTTTGTTTGTAGTTTCGCCATACAGAACACCCTTAATAATAACACTGAATAATTAATTCCTCATATAACTGCAAATGCTAAGGTGATTCACCCCTGTTTATACATAGTAGCTACAACATACTTTAGATAGGAAAACCGTGAAATGAAGATTCATTCATTTAGAGATTCATTGATTTACAGAATGTCATTTTGTTGTCAGTCATTTTTCTATTCAAGACATATGAAATGATCTATGATATAGAGTGTATTGGTTCATTTTTAGTCATCTGCGTTGACCCTAATACTTTGTAACACAATCTGTATTTCACATGAGTTTCTAATTATACTCACCAATGTTCATCCACAGGTTCTCATCTGCCATCTTAATAATTAGTCATAGGCTTTAGCTTTAGTAATTAATTCTTTATCAAAAATAAAGAGCCAATAAATGATTACATATCTATAATTTCCAAAATGCATCAGTTTCTCCAAATGTATGCATTTATATAACCATTTTAGAGTTTTTTGTATCTTAAAATACATAATACTACATGAATGCATGGTTTCAAAGTTAAAACAAGCACGATACACAGGGATTTAGTTGTAAAAACTTTATTTATGAATGTGACAAACTGATATTGAGTTCAGTCTGTCTAATCCACCGATTGCATGTCTTTATCTCTGAGCTCTTGATGTTCTTCAGACAGTGTTTCTGTGATGGTTTCCTCTGTGAAGTTGAACTCCATTTCGACCTTTTGCTCACCCTCAGCAGCGTCTGTGCTTTCGCAGCTATTCGAGTCTTCGTAGGCCTCTGGCGGCAGGTGGCGGCAAATAGTGAACGCTGTTGCGAGTTCCTGTAGCCTAGTCTTCTCCGCCTTCAGGTTGGCAAGCTCTTTGGTCAGGGGCGTCTCATCTGCGGGAGACTTACAGGTTGGTTCAGTGGGTGTAACCACTTCTGTTGAGACTGTCACCTCCTCTTTAGGTACTGCAACTTCCTCTGTAGTTTTCTCAGCAGTGATTGGCTCAGTAGCAGCAGCTGCGTCTTCGGCTCCAGGCTGTTGGGATCCGTGGAGCTTCTGATACAAGTTTTTCCTTTCATCTTGAAGCGCTCTACAGAGATTCTCCAGTTTTTGGGTTTTCAGGGTGATGAGTTCAAACTCCTTCTCCTTCAGCGCTTTCTGTGTGAGAAAATCTTGATCATATTAATCTGTATCTGCTATAAAGATTCAGCAACATCATTTGGGTGAAGATTCATTCTCTTGATTCTCACTGTACAGCTAGTAGTTGTTAAATTCTTCAAAATGAAGGTTCTTTGTTGGCATATGTGACCCTGGACCACAAAACCAGTCATAAGGTTAAATTTTACAAAACTGAGATGTATACATCATATGAAAGCTCAATAAATAAGCTTTCTATTGATATATGATTTGTTAGGATAGGACAATATTTGGCCGAGATACATCTATTTGAATATCTGGAATCTGAGGGTGCAAAAAAATCTAAATACTGAGAAAATCACCTTTAAAGATCTCCATATTAAGTTCTTAACAATGCATATTACTAATCAAAAATTACTTTTTGAAATATTTATAGTAGGAATTTTACAAAAAATCTTCATGGAACATGATCTTTACTTAATTTCCTAATGATTTTTGGCATAAAAGAAAAATCAATAATTTTGACCCATACAATGAATTTTTGGCTATTGCTACAAATATACCCCAGCGACTTAAGACTGGTTTTGTGGTCCAGGGTCACATATATGGTTGAAGAACCTTTAACAAACATGGAACCTTGCACAAAAGGTTCTTTAGATGATTAAATGTTTTAAAGGTGCCATAGAATGGAAAACTGTATTTACCTAGGCATAGTTGAATAATAACAGTTCTGTACATGGACATGACATACTGTAAGTCTCAAACACCATCGTTTCCTCCTCCTTATATAAATCTGGTGTTTGAAAAATAGGCTAATCCTAACATAACAGCGACTATTACATAAGAGTCGCGATCATTAATAGTTACGCCCCCAACCTTCGCATAGCCGAATCATCAGAAGTTCTGCAGCTAGGCTTCTGTGAAAAAACAAAGCGAGGACAATAGCGGAAATGGCAGATCACAGGAATAAATTATATGTTTCAGGTTGTGCAGGAGACGTTAAGTGCAGGGATAGTTTCAATATATTAACAGAGGCGCGAACTCCTTGATTAAATATATATTTTCCTCCATGTGAAATGAGCCGCTCTGTGAAACAGCCAATCAGAGCAGAGCTCATTATTATTATTCATGAACCTTCCAAATAAGGTAACAACAGACCATTTCATTCTAGGGACAAATCCTAGGGTTGTAAATGGACCTGTAAAACCCCGTTTTGCCCTTTCCTATGCCATATACTTTCTATGTAGATATCAGAGAACAATTTAAAATATTGTATCAATGCATTCTATGGCACCTTTAAAAATAGCTTTTATAAACTGTTTACTAAAAGGTTCTTTGAAGAGCCTGATATGGTTCACTGTGTTCTACAATATTGATATATGAACTGTGCAACTTACGTCAGCAACCATATCAATGAGAGATCTATTGCAGCCATCAAAACGGGATTTCCAGGACGTTGCCTCCTTCTCCAACTTCTTCATCTTCTTTGCCATCTGTAAGACAAATCAACATCGTACCATGTAAATAAGACAGACAGCAAGCTGCTTAGTGTTTTTTTTTTTTTTAATAAATTTCTTATATGCTATCATAGTTTTTATTAATATTTTGAATTTGCTTTTATTTTATATTTTTAGTTTATTTCAATTTTAGGTTAAAGCTTTAGGAATTTTCTTATGTGCTTTTGTCATTTTATTATTATTTACTATGTATTTTTTATATATTTCTTATTTCTTATGTGCTATCATAGGGTTTACACATTATCTTGTGTTTTTGTCATTATATATATATACTGTTTAGGTTTAATTGATTTGCAATTCAGTTTTAATTTTTATTCATTTGCAGTTTTTTTATTTTGTGCTTCAGCTTAAATGTAGGCAACATTTGTAATTTGTGTTTAGTTTTAATTCATTTCAGTTTACTTAAATTAACAAAATTAAGAATTTACTTTTTTTTTTTTACAAATTATTTATTTGTTTGTAATTTTATGTGTTTTTGACATTTTAGTGTTATTTTACTATTTAGATTTAATTTCGTTTCATTTCAGTTTTAGTTTTTGAAATTTTCAGTTAGTAATTTTAGTTAAGTAAACTAACTTAAGTTAGTTGCCAATGCAACATTTCTAAGTTACATTTAGTTTAAGACTTTCAGCAAATTTATTTTCAGATTTATTTCAATTAACAAAACAGTTTTAGTCTTACTAACCTGACTAAACATGCTAGAATTTAACCCTAATGTTTTATTCGGTGTCTGAGAGACCCCAAGCCCCTTTTAATATCCCAAAATATACTAAACATGGATGCATTTTATGTGAGACTGTAAACAAATTTCAACTTGTTTGAAAAGTTGGACTTAATGACCACATTTCTAAAAAAGCACATGTTAAAGCTTCAATAATATCTGCATTTTGATGTTTTGATTATGTCTGAGGAAGGTACACACCTTGTCCATGTCCTGTTTGAAGCTGGCATACACATTGTGGCTCTTAGACACTGTTCCTTGGAATTCGTCAAATTTCTCGGAATACACAACAAGCTAACAGAAAAGAAATGTGTTCACTTCTGAACAGACATGATTTGAGAAAACAATAGTGGTGTGTATTATTTGATGTAAATTTACCTGAGCCTTCATGTCAACCTCTTGTTCTTTTAAAAGTTTAACCTGTATTTTGGCTTCTGCAGTTTGCTTCAGTAACTGGAAAAAAATATAGATTGGAAATAAGTAAACTATCCAAGAAAACAGGGATGAGGAGTTATCTGCATTGCACAATGGCGATAACCTGTGGTTTCACTTGACTCAAACTAGCAGCAAGACAATTCCTGCAATAAAAATATATTTTATTAGATGAAATCATTCAAAGTTTTACTCACAAGTTCCTTCTCCAGCTTGTGTTTCTGCTCAGCTTCTTTGAGAATCATGTTGGCCTGTGAGAGTTTTGTCTCCAGTAATTTCTGCTGCAGGTCTCTGTGCTTGAACACTTTTTCAAGATTCTGCATGAAGGCCAAAAACATACGTTTTTCAGTCTTTATTAAATGTATTTACTGTTATCCACATGAGACACTGCAGGTCAATAGGGTAAAAAAAACAACTAATAGTCTTAAGTTTACTAAAATGTTAGGTTTAAATATGCAAATGAGGCATTATTTAATTAAATATGTGCTAATGTGCAAACATTTCCAGTACAAAAATCTAAACACTGGATGAAGTCAGTTTCAAAATTCTTGTGCATTTTATTTATGTTTTTACAGAGGGGATTTTGGGTATCACCCCATAATTCAGATAAAACTTAGACAGAAAACAATGTATTCTTTTAGGGAAATAAAATGTTGTATAAAATCAAGCAAATTATATATGAACTATTCCCTCTGTAAAAACCTTCAGGATATAGACAGGAATAAAAATGTAAAGTTTGATGTGTGTAAGTGTTACTGAAGTGGAGATTTGTGGCTCAGTGCAGGAGAAAAAACTAATTTTAAGAAAACGGCCTTTAAAAATATTCATTATAATTGAAATCTATTGACACAAATAGATAAAGTGCTATAAAAGAAACACTTAATAGTGTCTTTTGGGTGTTTTCGTTGCACTTGTCTGAAAAAAACCTTTATGAAACACCAAAAAGCCCGAAATCTGAAACTTGACAGGTGCCTGCAGTGTCTCCCCTTAAAGTAATATTTTGCCCAAAAATTTAAATTTGCTAAAAAATATACTCACTCTCAGGCCATTCAAGATGTAGCTGAGTTTGTTTTTTTATCAGAACAGATTTGGAGAATCTGGATTTGGATTTAGAATTACATCACTTGCTCAACAATGAATCCTCTGCAGTGAATGGGTGCCGTCAGAATGAGAGTTCAAACAGCTGATAAAAACATCACAATAATCCACAAGTAATCCACACCACTCCAATCCATCAATTAATGTCTTGTGAAGCCAAAAGCTGCATGTTTAAGAAACAAATCCATCATGTTTGGACTGTCATTCTGACGGCACCCATTCACTGCAGAGGATCCATTGGTGAGCAAGTGATGTCATGCTAAATCCAAATCTGTTCCAATAAAAAATAGACTCATCTACATCTTGCAGAAATTTAATTTTGTTTACCTTAATGTAATAAAATAACTAATACTGAAATTAAAATCAATAAAAAAACATATAAAAAACAATAACAAGTAAAAAATGGAACATATATATTATACATATTCCATTTTTTACTTGTTATTGTTTTTTTATATCTATTAAAAAAGAGAGAAAAAAAATGCGATCTGGGAAAACCCGCTAGGACATTTTAAGGAAATTCGGGAAAAATATATTTTTTTTAATCAAAATTAGGTTTCAATTATTCAATTATTATTCTATAACATCTTGTCTATCATCTCCGAAAATATCTTGGCAAAATTAATTTGTTTAGTGCAGAAAAATAGAGATTTATTGCAGCAAGGAGAGATGATTGTGTCTTATGTTAAGAATGTGCTGCGAAAGTTTTTATTTATTTATTTATTAATATTAATATTTATTAATCTGCTGAATCTTGGTGATGTCAGTGCCCTTAACGATGTTATAATGGACAACTTCACATCCAGAGATGAAGGATTTAATGATGAAGTTACTAGAGAGGAGGAGTCCGAGGACAGTCTGTTATATGTAAAGGTGCGAGAACAGTTACAAGGTACACTTTTCGTGCTTTCTAAACATGATCAAAAGTTCAGAGACTATGCCCATGATAAACAACAGAAAACAGACGTTAGTCTGTTTGTGTAACGATGCAGTATAGCGTTCCTGACTTGACAGACAGCTCTTGTTAAACCCATAAAGTAAAACCTGTCTCACTTTAAATCCATTCTTGAATATCATAGCTATCAGCCAATTTAAGATTGCATTACTTTTGTTACGTTCAAGCTATGGACAAAATAAAAACAGTTTTGGAATGGGCTTGAATATCGTATCAAAACCTAAAAAAGGTCAAATTTCACCATGTGTTGGGTTTTCCTAGATCGCATCACATATGGAGATAAAAAATATAATAATAATAATTATTATTTTTTACAAATAAAAAAATAACAAAGATAACAAATCATGGTTTAAATAATATGATCTCAGGTCAAACCGAAGTAACTTCCTGTAGGTTCCTCTTACCGCCTCTCGCTGGTCGTATTTAGATATGAGGTCCTTGAGTTTCTCAGCCAGGTCGCTGTTCTCCTGGCACAGTTTGTTGTTTCGGCTGCTGTGCTCCTCGATCTGGGCCTGGATGTCTGTCAGCGTGCTCTGGAAATGCGTTGTGATTTCCTTCCGCTTCAGATCATCTTCACGGCACCGCTGTAGAGTTTCCTCCTGCACCAAAAGCATGATGATGGATATGAGTTGTGTGTCAATGTTTTATAGTTTTAGTAAAAATAACTTTATCATAATGCCATGGTTTGTACAGGACAAAATATAAACCATTTACACTGTAAAAAATGTTTTTATTACTGGAGTATGAAGTTATTCTACTTCAAAATGTCATGTTTAATTCAATGTATTACTTGCTAATTTGTTCAGGAGTTTTTATTTATTATTTGTGACCCTGGACCACAAAACCAATCATAAGGATCAATTTTTAAAAATTGAGATTTATACATCATCTGAAAGCTGAATAAGCTTTCTGTTTATGTATGGGTTGTTAGGATAGGACAATATTTAGCTGAGATACAAGTATTTGAAAAGCTGGAATGTGCAAAATATTGAGAAAATTCCTTTTAAAGTTGTCCAAATTAAGTTCTTAGCAATGCATATTACTAATCCAAAAATAAGTTTTGATATATTTACGATAGGAAATTCACAAAATATCAACACAAAACATGATCTTTACTTAATATCCTAATGATTTTTCGCATAAAAGAAATACAAATATACCTGTGCTACTTAAGACTGTTTCGTAGTCCAGGGTTTTCATCCAGTTCAGTTTTTTTCAGTGTACTGTTATTTAGCATTGTTAAACGAAAGGGCAATTTCAAAGCAAATATTAACATTGAACCATTATTTGTGTGTACTAACACAAGTTTGTCTTTTTAATATTGACTAGATGAGATGATATTTTCACCTTTAACGTCTTGTTGTGTCTTTGCAGCTCTCTGCACAGGCCTTCTAGTTTGCTGCGGGCCAGAACGGCTCGGCTGTGTTCGCTCTGAAGCTGATCCTTCTCCTTCAGCACTTGGAGAAATTTCTTCTGCAGGACCTTCAGCTGTTTCTGGTCCGAGCGGTGCTCTTCCAACTGCAGGTTACATGTACACATAATTTAATTATGATTTACAGAAATATAAAAACAGTGAGATATAAAAGCATCTCAATATACCAAGCTGGAAAGACCATTCTTAGATTTTGTGTGTGTGTGTGTATATATATAATATATATATATTTTTTTTTTCCCTAACTTTGATTATACTTTGATAATTTATGTTTGTTTATTTTGTTATTTATTTATTTATTTATTTTACTATTATTTAAATATATAGGTTTATTTAAGTTTTTTAATTTTGCAAAGGTAGAGAAGTTCAATTTTTTTTATGAAAACAAAAACGGAACGCTGATTGTCTTTATCAGTTCAGTGTGTTTTTTGATGAGAGCCTCAGTAAGTTTTTGTATTTATTTTTTTATTATTATTATTATTTTAAAGATGATTAAATGGAAATTTACAATAGAACCTAATATAGAACAACCCTAAACAAAACTGTGCTGAAATAAAGTTTTTCTTTCATAGAAGACTGCAAGGTCTTTCTGTTTTTTTAAATATGCTTAATATACTTAAGCATATAAACAGACATAAGTCTAGAATGTTTAGAATAGGGAAGGAGGGGGAAAAAAAGAAAAAAAGGGTAAAAAGAGGGAAAAAATTTAATGTATACGAAAAAAAAAAAATATATATATATATATATATATAAACAAAAAAATAAAAATAAATAAATAAACAAATACAAAAAGCAAAAAAAATAAAAATGGAGAAAAAAAAGAGAAAAATAATTGGATAAATAAGTGGAAATTAAATGAAGAATTTATCTAAGAAAAAAAAAGCACAGTTGGTGTTTCCGCTCAGTATTTAATACATTCGTTATATATGTATTATATAAAGAAATACTTGTTTATTTAAATGATTTATTGGAAATGTACTAAATATGGGACAATCCAAAGCAAAACTGTACTGAAATAAAATATTTTGAACACAGAAGGCAAGTTCTGAAAAAGTTCTGCAAAGTTTTTGTTTCTTAATAAACTTAAAATGTTTTCACAAAAAAAGAGGGGGCTGATTTTTGAAATGCATGTGTGAATATTTACCTATTTTCATTTAACTACTATTTTTAAGGAGGTAGCTTGTTAATAAATGTCTTTTTTTCATTCAAAGGCATAACATTGTTGATGTACTCACCAGTTCAGCATGTTTTTTGATGAGAGCCTCCAGTTTCTGCTCAGGACTCCCGAGTTTATTCAGACTCTGCATGAGCAGCATGGCTTCCTTCCCTGCAATTATTGACACAATGTTCTTTGGTCACACAGTTTGACAGCATTAAGCCGTTGATAGCACTCCGTTTAAAGATTAAAAACTTGATTTAATCACTAATCACATTTCAAATGGAGTAACATAGGGTTAAATATCTCACATGTGACTCACCGAGGCCTTTAAGCATCTTCTTCTCCATTTTCTGTTCTTTGGTCTTGTCCGGAACGGCCTCTTCTTCAACATCCTCAGTCTCACTTGGCTGTTCGGTGACCTGAAAGGTGCTGATAATGTCCTCCAGCTGCTGACTCAGATCTTCGGTGAGGTCATGGGTGACTTCAGCCTTGGTGTCACCATTTGTAGACTGGGAACAGCTCTCCATTCTGATGGAAATCTACTTTTCAGAAAGGCCAGAGTCAGTCACAGATTACAGGATGAATTCGCTTTTAAATTTGACCACCAAGTTTTGACTTTGAATAAATGTTAGCAGTATATGGGTGATTCTTTTATATTATTTACTATTACACTGTTTTATATTATATTATACGATTCTATTTTATATTATATGTGACCCTGGACCACAAAAGCAGTCTTAAGGTATATTTATAGAAATAGCTAGAAATACATTGCATGGGTCAAAATTATCAAATTTTCTTTTATGCCAAAAATCATTAGGATATTAAGTAAAGATCATGTTCCATGAATATATTCTGTACATTTCTTACCATAAATATATCAAAACTTAATTTTTGATTAGTAATATGCATCGTTAAGAACTTCATTTGGACAACTTTAAAGGCAATTTTCTCAGTATTTCGATTTTTTTGCAACCTCAGATTCCAGATTTTTTCTTGCTAGTGAATTTCAAAAATAATTACAAAGAAACAGCAAGTAACACATTGAAATAAACTGGAATTGTTGAAGCAAGATTAAAATGGTCCATTACTCCAGTAATCTTTGTTTTATTTACATTTAAACAATATATATATATATATATATATATATATATATATATATATACACATATACATATATATATATATATATATATATATTTGAAAAATTAAACTTCTTCAAACACATTCATCTTATTTTAAAACTTTTACGTTTTGATATTGTTTGGTGTGATGGTAATGATTTTTCAGTATTTAGAGAAAAAAAAATGATTAGTCTACTTTGATTCATAAAATATTTTTTAAAAAATCAAAAAATTTTAAATTGTGGGGAATAATCACTGAAATTCATCTTTGAAATCACTGAAATCTAAAATGTTAGGCATGATCCCAGCTAACAAAATATGTTTTAAGAACATTTTTAAAGCTATGAAAACATTATTAGTAAATGTTCTGTGAGTTATTTTTCAAATGTTTAAAAAATATTATTTTATTCTTAGTTATTAGAATGTTAACAAACATTCCATTTTATAATTTTGGAAAGGTTACGAGAATGTTACTTTTCAATGTGAATCTGAACATTCTAAAACAAGTAACATGATGAGATGAACATCCAACTAAAACATTTTATAAGAAACATTACATGAATTATGTAAATGCAGTTTTGTGCGAATGTTTGAGAATGTTATTAAAAACCACATAACTTTGAACAACACTACCAGTCAAAAGTTTTTAGACAGTAAGATTATTAATGTGTTTTAAAGAAATCTCTTCTGCTCACCAAGCCTGCATTTTAAAGAAATTAATACTTTTATTCAGCAAGGATGCTTTAAATTGATCAAAAGTTATTTCAGATAAATGCTGTTCTTTTGAACTGTCAGAACTCAGATGTTTTCAACATAATAAATGTTTTTTAGCAGCAAATCTGAATTTTAAAATGATTTCTGAAGGATCATGTCACTGTGGTAATGAGGCTAAAAATTCAGCTTTGAAATCAGGAATAAATTACATTTTAAAATATGTTAAAATAAAAAACGGTTATTTTTAAATAGTAAATATATTTTAAAATGTTACTGTTTTGCTGTACTTTGCATCAAATAAATGCAGGCTTGGTGTGCAAAAGAGACTTCTTTAAAAAACATTAAAAATCTTACTGTGCACAAACTTTTGACTGGTAGTGTATCTTTGAGAGACCCTTGCCAGAACTTTCTGAGAGCGTCCCCTGTTATAAATGGGATGCTAATGACATGCAATGGTAGGGACAGCAATTTATGAAACAAATTGTATACAAAAAATACCCAAAGATATTGTATCACAGTTTGTATCATGAATTGCATCACTATTAATAAATAATTCAAAACTAAGCATTAAACTTTAAAACTCAAGCTTTAAAGGAATCTTTAAAACTTTTTAGAATCACTTAAAAAAATCACCCATATATGTTTAAAAGTGCACACAGTCCGATCAGATCATGAGGTTTTTTTAAATGTTTTAAAAATGTTTCATTCTTTGTTATTAGAATGTTAACAAACATTCCATTTTATAATTCTGAAAAGCTTATTAGAATGTTACTTTTGAATGTGAACCTGAACAAGTAACATTTAAAAAATGTTTGTGAATGAACGTCATTAGTTATATAGAGTTAGTGAAAACTAATCCAAAGGAATCACTAAGGCTTTAAAGGAATCTATAAAACTTTTTAGAATCACTTAACAAATCACCCATATATGTTTAAAAGTGCACACAGTGTGATCATGACAGATCATGATGTGTGACGACTGTTGTAATTGCTCTTAATTATTGTAAAGAGCTGTTGGGGTTGTTTGTCCTCTGAGCTACGGAGCGACTCTTGGTTAAATTTAGCTACTCTGTCCGGGCTGATAACTCCCCCTTTCATAAGAATGGCACATGGCACCTGTTCATGGCCTGGAGTCTATTTCAAGAGACTCTTAATATGGTCAACTTGTCTGTTTATTCTCCAGCATGTCAGCGCTCATGTGTATTCAAACGATGTGCTGTAAAACATGCACTGTACATTTAATAAAAAATTCTAAATCTGTTTTTACATTTCATAACATTTTTTCTGCCTTTCAGCTGACCTACACTGAACCTTCATGCATTTGAGTATTTTCCATTCCTCTCACACTGATATTGTCATGTTTTCAACAGACCCCCAAGACTTTAGCACAGAGAAAAAAGCGTATGCTGTGTTACACTGAAACATGCTTTTCATGCTTAATGTTGATCTATATACATTTAGCTTTACCGTGTGACAATTAAACATGCATTCAAGCCATTTCACATTTTAGAAACTATGAAGACGTTGCATGAGATGTTGAGTAAAGTTCCGAAGGAGACATGAGGAAACACTTACCAGCAGGAGCAGTGAGAGAGTGAGTGAGAGGAGCAGAAACTCTCAGTGTGGCTGACAGGACAAACGCAGCAGCTGCGGGAGGCAGACAGACCTCAAAATAATCAGGAGGGATCGTCCAACACGCTGAGATTCAAAGCATGTTCTATAGATTGAGAATATCTGTGTGAATTCTGTCAAACACTGTTTGATTGTTGTGAAATCTGCAGATATAAAGGACAAAGGCAAAAATAAATCAGCATTTCAGAATTTGAATATTATAATATAAAATTTTGAATCTCATGAAATATCAAGAAGTCCAAGAAGTATTGTGAGTTTATGGTTTAATATAAATTAAGCATATTTTCTCTTTAATTCCATCTGCGAAAAGACGGTTCTGACTCTCACAACTTCAATGTGGAAAAAAAATAATAT
>NC_133381.1:5235462-5257725 GCF_049309525.1 Garra rufa | reverse complement strand
AAAATGATTTTGTATTTTTAACATTTTTTTACTGAGCTTCACAGTTTAAAGCATATATATAGCATATTAAAATATATTTTGCACAGATTTTTTTATGTGATGCCATATTGGATTCCTGATATAAGCCCTTTAACTACATACTGTTCAGTGCTGTTTTAATATGCATGTAAAATACTGTAGTAAACATCATTTTCAAGTCTGAATCACACATTAAATTCATCCGCAGCAAGCAGACTTTTTGGTCACAGATGGCTCTTTTGCAATAGTGGCCCCGACCGTAAACCCCTGCCAGTCGTCTCGGCTGTGTATTTTGCCTCGCTGGTAGATGTTATATATGCCTTTGGTCAGAGTCTCAAACGCCTCACTCACATTAATGTTCTCTTTAGTGGACACCTCAATATAAGCCACCATGTTGAGTTTTTTAGCCACAGCTTCTCCTTCGCTCTTCCTGACCTGTCGTCCCACGGCTAGATCAGATTTGTGACCCACGAGCAGGAAGAACATTGGGTTCGGTTTCACGTAGTCCAGGACTTCCTGATGCCAGCTGCCCACACGGTCAAACGTCTGTCGCTGCGAGACGTCAAACATCAGGATGCAGCCCACGGAGTTCCTCATGTAAGACTTGCATATGGACCTGCAGAAAAAAAAGTCAAAGTCATGCTCTTTGAAAAACTGAGTCTGCACAATTCAGCACTTAAGATCAATTAAAATAAATAAAACAGACATGTTATAAAAGTTGTAATTCCTAAAATGATATTTCAGCAAGAGCTGTAAAGATCAGAAGGTTTTTAATTTCCTTTATTTACAAGGTAAGGTGCTTAAAGTGATTGAAGTAGCCTACTTGAATTTGAATTAGATGCCTGGATGCTTTCAACTTCAGTGCTAAAACTATTTTAAATATAGTGAATTTAACTACAAACTCTATCATAATGCGCAATGTTTCTATCTAACATGTATTTTGAGGTGCAGCTTGTCAAATTAATGGTTTCACTAGTTAGCTGTAAACCGGTTTCCTCACCTGAATATTCGTAAATTTGTGATGATATCTTTAGAATGCAAATATTTTATTTGTAAATATCATGCTGTTTTCGCTTATTTCAGTTAATGTCATAAAACTAGCCAGCTAAGCCAGAAGTAGTACCAGACTGACAGTGTCGTATAAACAGCTGAAGAGGAACAGACAAACCGAATCAATTGTCATTTATGCTGGAACCTGGTTTGATTCAGATCGGTACTTCAGATCGTGAATTATTTGATTCAGAACGATACTTAGGATCGCAAATAATTTTTTTAGATTGGAGCTTTGGATCAGAAACCATTTGATTTCAATTGGTATTTCGGATCACAAATCATTTGATTCGGATCATTACTTCGGAGTGCAAATCATTTGATTCAGATCGAAACTTTGGATCACAAATCTTTTGATTCAGATCGGTACTCCGGATCGTGAATCATTTGATTCAGATCTGTACATGGGATCACAAATCATTTGATTCAGATCGGAACTTTGAAACGTGAGTCATTTGATTCAGATCGGAACTTCGGATCGCAAATCATTTGATTCAGATCGTAACTTCGGATCGCAAATGATTTGATTCAGATCGGAACTTTGAAATGCAAATGATATGATTCAGACCGGAACTTTAAAACACGAATCATTTGATTCAGATCGGAACTTTGGATCAGAAATGATTTGATTCAGATCGGAATATTGAAATGCAAATGATTTGATTCAGATCGGAACTTTGAAATGCAAATGATATGATTCAGACCGGAACTTTAAAACGCGAATCATTTGATTCAGATCGGAACTTTGGATCGGAAATTATTTGATTCAGATCGGAATATTGAAATGCAAATTATTTGATTCAGATCGGAACTTTGAAACTCGAATCATTTGATTCAGATCGGAACTTTGAAACGCGAATCATTTGATTCAGATCGGAACTTCGGATCGCAAATGATTTGATTCAGATCGGAACTTTGAAATGCAAATTATTTGATTCAGATCGGAACTTTGAAATGCAAATGATTTGATTCAGATCGGAACTTTGAAATGCAAATGATTTGATTCAGATCGGAACATTGAAATGCAAATGATTTGATTCAGATCTGAACTTTGAAATGCAAATAATTTGATTCGGATCGTTACTTCGGAGCGCAAATCATTTGATTCAGATCGAAACTTTGGATCACAAATCTTTTGATTCAGATCGGTACTCCGGATCGTGAATCATTTGATTCAGATCTGTACATGGGATCACAAATCATTTGATTCAGATCGGAACTTTGAAACGTGAATAATTTGATTCAGATCGGAACTTCGGATCGCAAATCATTTGATTCAGATCGGAACTTTGAAATGCAAATTATATGATTCAGACCGGAACTTTGAAACGCGAATCATTTGATTCAGATCGGAACTTTGGATCGGAAATTATTTGATTCAGATCGGAATATTGAAATGCAAATGATTTGATTCAGATCGGAACTTTGAAACGCGAATCATTTGATTCAGATCGGAACTTTAAAACGCGAATCATTTGATTCAGATCGGAACTTCGGATCGCAAATGATTTGATTCAGATCGGAACTTTGAAATGCAAATGATTTGATTCAGATCGGAACTTTGAAATGCAAATGATTTGATTCAGATCGGAACTTTGAAATGCAAATGATTTGATTTAGATCGGAACTTTGAAACGCGAATCACTTGATTCAGATCGGAACTTCGGATCGCAAATGATTTGATTCAGATCGGAACTTCGGATCGCAAATCATTTGATTCAGATCGGAACTTTGAAATGCAAATTATATGATTCAGACCGGAACTTTGAAACGCGAATCATTTGATTCAGATCGGAACTTTGGATCGGAAATTATTTGATTCAGATCGGAATATTGAAATGCAAATGATTTGATTCAGATCGGAACTTTGAAACGCGAATCATTTGATTCAGATCGGAACTTTGAAACGCGAATCATTTGATTCAGATCGGAACTTTAAAACGCGAATCATTTGATTCAGATCGGAACTTCGGATCGCAAATGATTTGATTCAGATCGGAACTTTGAAATGCAAATGATTTGATTCAGATCGGAACTTTGAAATGCAAATGATTTGATTCAGATCGGAACTTTGAAATGCAAATGATTTGATTTAGATCGGAACTTTGAAACGCGAATCACTTGATTCAGATCGGAACTTCGGATCGCAAATGATTTGATTCAGATCGGAACTTTGAAATGCAAATGATTTGATTCAGATCAGAACTTTGAAATGCAAATGATTTGATTTAGATCGGAACTTTGAAACGCGAATCATTTGATTCAGATCGGAACTTCGGATCGCAAATCATTTAATTCAGATCGGAACTTTGAAACGCGAGTCATTTAGATTGGAATTTTTGAGAGCGGGTTCGACAATCCTTTGATTCAGATAACAGTCCATTTGAAACGTTATGTGCTTAATTTCTCTTTTTGTTCTTGACATGATTACATAGTTTTGTTATATTAGTCTATTTTTATTTACCTGTTTTATCTTTTTTTAGAATCTGAAAGATAGGACAGTGTTTGATAAATGAGATCCAAAGTCCTGGAATTTCATTTTACAGTATCTGTTCAAACCCATTTAAAAATAATAAGAATAATGATAAAAATTAAAATTAAAACAAAAATATTTATATTATAATTAAAATAGTGAAATATGTTTAAATGAGTGAAATATATTATATAATATTTAAAATAGTTAAAATGTGAAAGCTAACACAAAATCATCAGACCAGTTTTGGCCAATAGAAAAGTTAAAGAACTGCATTAAAATGAAAACATTTAAAACATGTGTGACAACTTGACCTGACTTGATTTATAAGAAATATAAATTTCATCCAGAGAGCAGTTCAACCTTTAATTTATGATATTATAATGACTTCTGTCTTATCATTGTGTTCTATTGTGTACCCAAAAATGCTGATACTGAAATTGAACTTTGGAGGACAAAAAAGTTTTGAATTCTGATTTTAAAAAGCCTTGGCTTCCCTTATAATTCATCTGTAGTCTGTTGTCCCTCTTCTATAATATATAATCAGCAGGTTTTGAATTCAAACTTGTTGTAAAAAGAGAGACATTACAATAAAATAACATCAGAAGGCATCAGTGTAAACTCGTGTATTAGGTTTCATTGACAAAAACTCACCTAAATCTCTCCTGTCCTGCAGTGTCCCACAGAAGCAGTTTGATCACAACATTAGGGTCAAGGTTCATGTTATGCACCTTAAAATCGATTCCCAATGGCGACTGGCGGGATTCATCAAATGTTCCTTCAGTGAAGCGATGCAGAAGAGATGATTTCCCTACAGCAGAGTCTCCGAGAATGACTATCCCGAATCTGAAGTTCCACGGCACTTCCATCGTGTGCGGCTTTGTTACAAGCTCTGTCAGTGTCTTCAAAGTCTTTTCTATAGGCCTTTCCCTCTGGTGACTGAACAAACAGGTTGAAAAGTACAAAGAGGGAGAGGTTTGCAGAATAACGATGCATACACACCTATTTCATAACAATAGGTGCCTGTGAAAATGGGGCAATGCAAACAACCGAAATCTTTTACTGTCGCATAATGAGAAACAGTATATCTGTGAGATGGACGCGATATGTGCTGCAGAATGTTGTGAAATATGATATGCAACACTATACTGTCAAAGCTTTCATAAGACAAATGCTGCAGGATATTAGTTTGAATCTAAGTTCAATTAGTGTTTGATCACCACACTAATACTAATATGAATGGTAATGGTGATGCTTAACACCACTTTTATAAACAGCAGTATTATAATTAATTAAGTATATTGTTTGTGGCTGCTCCTGACCTTTTGTGAACTTTCCCCTCAGGCTCTGATCTCAAAATAGAAGGAATTGCAGAAGAAAACAGTGTTTGGGAGAACCGGTTTGAACTGCAATGTTTTCTTAAAACTAGTTAATGGTGTTTTTCTCTGATAAAATATGACAACAGATGTGTTAGAAAGGTTTTAATTATACTAATACTTCAGCTAGTGATTTGCAGTAGCTACTGCAGAAGGTTTTTAGTTTTAATAATAAAATAAAATAAAAATCATATTCTCAAATTGCAGTTTGTCTTTAATAGTAGTTCACTACAAAATGAAATGTTTTGTATAATATGCTGGTTTTTAATGTTGTCTTAAAAATAAATATAAATAAAAAAAAAAGATTAAAAAATAATAAAAAACAAAATTGAATAAAAAAAACAAGATAAAATAAAATAAATTTTAAATAAAATAAAAATGAAATAAATAAAAACATTTTAAAATATCATAAAGCAGTTTGTCTTTAAAAGTAGTTCACCCAAATAATAAAATAAATTCATATATACCCAAAAATGCAGTATTTCTTTAATAGTAATTCACCTAAAAGAATGAAAATTCTTGTATAATATGCTGCAGAAGGTTTTTAATGTCAAATAATCAATATAAATAAAAAATAAATAAATAAAAATCAAATTAAAATAAATGTATAAAATAAACAATAATATATAGAAGTTTTGTAATGTCTTATTGAAAAATAAATAAAATCAAATAATAAAATAAAAGTAATTTTTAAAAAATCATAATGCAGTTTAAAATTAATTAAAAACATTTAAAAATCATAAAGCAGTTTGTTTTTAATAGTAGTTCACCCAAAAAATGAAAATTCTGGTATAATATACTGCCGAAGTTTTTTATTGTCATATTAAAAAATAAAATAAAATAATAAAATAAAATAAAAAATAAATTAAACAAAAACATAATGCAGTATAAAATAAAAATTCTGGTATAATATACTGCAGAAGTTTTGTAAAGTCATATTGAAAATCAAACAAAATAAAAGTAATTTTAAAAAATCATAATGCAGTTTAAAATAAAATAAAATGAAATAAATAAAAACATTTAAAATCATAAATAATAATGCAGTTTTTTTTTAATAGTAGTTCACTTAAAAAAAAATTCTGGTATAATATACTGCATACGTTTTTATTGTCATATTAAAAAATAAAATAAAATAATAAAATGAAAATGAAATAAATAAAAACCATAAATAAAAAAAAAATCATAAAGCAGTTTTTAATAGTCGTTAAAAACTATTAAACTACCCAAAAAAACAACTAAAAAAATATATACAGTTTTTTAAAAATCAGCAATAGTAATTCTCCCCAAAATTTTTTATTCTGGTATAATATACTGCAGAAGGTTTTTAATGTGATGTTGAAAAATAAAAAACATGAAAAAATAAAATAAAATCCTAAATACCCAAAATGCAGTTTGTCTTAATAATAGTTCACCCAAAAAATGAAAATTCTGGTATAATATAATTTTTTAATGTCATATTGGAAAATAAAATAAATGAAATATAAACTTTTTTTTTTTAAATCATAATGCAGTTTGTCTTTAATAGTAGTTGAAAATTAAAAGTCTGGTATACTATACTGCAGAAGGTTTTTGATGTCACATTGAAAATAGAATAAAACAAATCATAACATTTTAAAATGCAGTTTGTCTTTAACAGTAGTTTGCCCAAAAATGAAAATTCTGTCATCATTTACTAACAAATATTTGCCATCATATACTCACATAAATATTTCTAGTTTAGAAAAGAGTGTGTTCAATGTTGTTAATTTCACACTGAAAAATAAAATACAATTCAAATGAATTACAGTTAAATAATAAACAAGATTAGATTTCAACATTTGCTTAATAAAATAATCACTTATTATTTGCTGTTGTTTTATTGACCCTGGGAAGTTCAGTTGTATGAAACAAATAGTAAGCTCTGAAGAATTAAAAGATAAAGATGGACATAAAAACAGCTGGTAAGAGGCCTTTTAGATAAGAATTCAGTTGCTGTTAATAAAATTACAGAAATAAATGGCAAAACAGTTTTAAACATAAAATTTACATTTTCATGTGTCATATAATAATAAACACAAATTACACTGTACAGATGATTAAGGTTAAAATTAACTCGTTGCACTTTAAGGCAATGTAAGCACAACTACAGAAACAATCAGAGACATCCTGAAAATACCATTATCCTATAATATTTTATAAAACCACTCACAATCCTTAACCAAAGATAAAAACCCACTCCTTTGCGTGCTGCGTTAGCTGAGGGAGAACCGGCGAGAGTTGATGTTCATCTTGGTGACCCCGATGACCTTAAGCGGCGCAGAGAGGCCTAATCCAGGAGACATGGGGATGTCACACAAATCTGACATATCGTCTCGCTCCTCCAGCTCAAATGTGGCGTCGTTCAGCATCTTGCGATGTTGGTTACATGTCTGAACGATCCTCAGGTTGTTGATGTCGCTGCGTAGGCGCAATAGCTGACGGGCAAGCTGCTGGTCCTGCAAACGCATCTCAGACTGCAAAAGAATGGGAAGAGTTACAAAAAAAATTCATATCCAATTCAATTCATGTCTATATGATACTTTTTGTATGCCATTTCTGCAGCTCATGTGGCAGTAAATAGACATATAAGACAAATAACTGTTTCTAGACAGGTTGTAGCCTTCTCTTGAGCCAAAATTTGCCATTGTTTAGCTTGGAAGTCAAAGATTTGCGAACCTGTTCTGAAGTCCCGATCTGAATCAAATGATTTGTAATCTACACTTTGAAGCTCCAATCTGAATCAAATGATCCACAATCCACACTGCAAAGTCCTGATCTGAATCAAATAATTTGCAATCTGCACTTTGAAGCTCCAATCTGAATCAAATGATCCACAATCCACACTGCAAAGTCCTGATCTGAATCAAATAATTTGCAATCTGCCCTTAAAGTCCCATTTTGAAACGAATGATTTACGAACCCACTCCAAAGTCACGGTCTAAACCAAATGATTTGCAATCCACGCTTTTAAGTACCAATCTGAATCAAAAACTCATGCTCCACACTCCGAAATCCCGATCTGAATCAAAAGATTTGCGAACCCACTCCAAAGCTCCAAACTAAATCAAATGAATTGCGATCTGCCCTTAAAGTCCCATTTTGAAACGAATGATTTACGAACCCACTCCAAAGTCACGGTCTAAACCAAATGATTTGCAATCCACGCTTTTAAGTACCAATCTGAATCAAAAACTCACAAACCGCACTTTGAAGTCCCGATCTGAATCAAAGATTTGCGCTCCGCACACTGAAGTTCCGATCTGAACCAAAAGATTTGCGCACCCACTCCGAAGTCCCGATCTGAATCAAATTATTCGCGATCTGCGCTCCAAAGTCCCGATCTGAATCAAAAGATTTGCGAACCCACTCTGTAGCTCCAATCTGTATCAAATGATTCATGATCCGCTCTCCAAAGTACTGATCTAAATCAAATAATTTGCAATCCGCAGTTTGATATCCCGATCTAAATTAAAAAAAACTGTGAACCCGCTCCAAAGTTCTGATTAATTTAATTTAAATTAAATTAAATGATTTGTGATCTGCCTTTAAAGTCCCGTTCTGAAACTAATGATTTGGGAAACCACTCCAAAGTCACGGTCTAAATCAAATAATTTGCGATCCACGCTTTGAAGTACCAATCTGAATCAAAAACTCACGCTCCACACTCCGAAATCCCGATCTGAATCAAAAGATTTGCGAACCCACTCCAAAGCTCCAAACTAAATCAAATGAATTGCGATCTGCCCTTAAAGTCCCATTTTGAAACGAATGATTTACGAACCCACTCCAAAGTCACGGTCTAAACCAAATGATTTGCAATCCACGCTTTGAAGTACCAATCTGAATCAAAAACTCACAAACCGCACTTTGAAGTCCCGATCTGAATCAAAGATTTGCGAACCCACTCCGTAGCTCCAATCTGTATCAAATGATTCATGATCCGCTCTCCAAAGTACTGAACTAAATCAAATAATTTGCAATCCGCAGTTTGAAATCCCGATCTAAATTTTAAAAAATTGTGAACCCGCTCCAAAGTTCTGATTAATTTAATTTAAATTAAATTAAATCATTTGTGATCTGCCTTTAAAGTCCCATTCTGAAACTAATGATTTGGGAAACCACTCCAAAGTCACAGTCTAAATCAAATGATTTGCGATCCACACTTTGAAGTACCAATCTGAATCAAAAACTCACGCTCCACACTCCGAAATCCCGATCTGAATCAAAAGATTTGCGAACCCACTCCAAAGCTCCAAACTAAATCAAATAATTTGTGATCCGCAATTTGAAATCCCCATCACAATAAAAAAAAATTGTGAAACCGCTCCTCATTCATGCGCCAATATCCCAATCTGAGTAATGAGTATTTGAAAGTGAATCACTTGAACTAAATAATCAAAGTCACGAGTTTGAATCAACCAGAGCGGTTCCAGCGTAAATGACTCACTCAGTTGATTTAGTTTGTCTGTTCCGCTTTTTGCGTGAACTGAAATAAGCGAAAAAGTATGATGTTTACAAATTAAAATATCAATTTTCCATTTACAAATCTCTGAACATATTCAGGTGAGGTAACCGGTTTACTGCTAACTAGTGAAAACACTCCATTAATATGACGAGCTACACCTCAATATACATGTTAGATGGAAACATTGTGCATTTTAGCTGAATTCACTATATTTGAAATAGTTTGACCACTGCAGTTCAGTTGGTGACAGTTCAATAGGAAATCAGCTGAAAGCATCCGGTCATCTCATACCATTAAAGTGAATGTTCAATTTATCAGTATATAATAATGTAATAACTATTTTATAATTTTTATCAATAGTTATCATGAGCATTGTAATGTTTAAAGCAGCACTGTAAATATTTGTTTTATTTTTCATTTATTTATACAGAAACCAAGTTGTAAAAACTCACCAGCTCTTTCCTGAGCCACTCCAGCGCTTGGTCTATACTTCCAAATCCCAGCGTGTTTTCTGACGGCTGCCTCCCTTCATGGACAACATTAACGCTCATGGACGGCTTCATCCATTTAACAGGGCCTGCTGTTCTCTGCCTTTCAGGTTCACCAAGCGCCGCTGGCAACTCTGAGTCTCTGTGGCTCTGAGCGAGCATCGCCTCCAGCTGCGCTCTCCAGTCCAGGTAAGACGGCTTTCTGGTCTCCAGCTTGAGCTTCTCAGTCAAAGCCTTCAGACTGGAGAGGTGGTCAACCTGCGATCCAGCAAGGCTTTCTGGGCTGTTAGATGCATGTGACATTTCCACTGGCTTTTCAGTGTTGCTTGCAGAAAAACTAAAAAGCGTTCAGTGGAAAATCAGGAAAAGTTGGAAAACCAACATCACTGGATATTGTGTGAGAAACCTGGATCCATAGATGCAAAAATGCAAATACCTTTTGTTTTAGATAACTTTAGATTTCAGATTTCATTACTGAAGATGATAGAAAAACATTACTAATGCAGTTTTTCATATTTCTGCTCTCAGTGTCGTTGAAAGTCCTTTGCTGTTTCTCCAAACAAGACTTGCAGACAATGTTTCACTTCTGAGACTGTTGAAATAATGAGGCATCTGAAATACAAATAACATCAAACCATGCAACAAGTAAATATTAAAATCTACTGTATGATTCAATGCGGTGACTGCCTAATAATGTAAAATCTACAAATCGGCTTGTAAAAGAATCATACCTGTGCCGTTCTGTAATGATGACAGTTTTGATCAACAGTAGTGCACTAACACTTGAATTACTAGTTAGTCTTCTTTTATAATAACCACTTCCTTGTGTCTTTGTTCTTGACTCATCGTTGACTCTTGTAAAATGACAAGCACTAATCCTTGTGCGTAAAATATCAGAGAAAACAAACTGACACCAAGAAAATACTTACAATCTTACAAAAAAACATGCCATGTGTTGTAGTTGCACTGGACATAGTATATACTATTTACGTTAATATACTGTATTAGTTTTAGTTATTATTTTGAATTATATTTTTAATTATATATATACATATAAAATTTTCAGAAACATGTCTAAATATAAATTTCATGTTTTACATTTTTAGTTTTAGTTATTTTAATACTTAAACTTAAACTAAATGTCTTAATATATACACGCATGTGTGTAATGTTTAATTTATCCACCGTTTCATTAATGTGGACGTCACTGTAGGGACATAATGAGAAGAATAACAACGTGCAGTTAACATAAAACTTTTTTGAACTACAAACTAGTGTGCTAATAATTAAGATAATACATTAAAATAATATGGCACGCCAATTTGCAATATTAAGCAGCAAAATGTGCTATTTCGTATAGCTAAAAAGTTCAAAAGTTTTAGGTACTTGAGTAAAAATGCTATACAATGAGGATGCTGTAAACGTAATTTCAATAATGCAAAAGCTGCTTTGCATTTAAAGCAGCTTTTGCCATATAGGTGCACTTGTGCATATAATAGTTTTTTCAGTAAGCTTGGCATGTCTTGAAGCATCTTGGAGACGTTGCCACAGTTCTTCTGGATTTAGTCTGTCTCAGTTTGTTCTGTTTCTTAATTTCATTCCAGACAAACTGGCTGTTGTCAGACTCCTTGTGCAAACACAAATCTCACTGGTTTATTACAATTAATGGCAAAATGAATGTTAAAGATAGAGATAACTGACTTAAAACCATTTTTAGCTGATGAAAATACTAGTGTTCAAATCATTTTGGCCACCACTCTACGTACATATTTTTTCTATCTATATAGTTTTATTTTTAGTATTTTTAGAATATTTTATTTTATTTCACTTAAGGTTTATTTTATTTCAAGTAATGAATGAGTTGACGTATCCATCATATGATGCAACATAATGCATGAGCGAACAGCAGCTTTTGCATAAATGGATGAACAGATGCATTGTAAACTGAACACAGTATTTATTGTGGTGACAATTTGTCTGCTTTTTACACAGGTGATTTGTGCAACCATTTCATTACATTCAGGAGATTCCCATATACCTCTATCATGACAGTACCACTTAAGAACCAATTTTCAAAATTTAAATTAACATTCTTTTTGGAATTTTGACAAGTAGCACAGTTACACAATAAAGTCTTTCTTTAAATGCATCAAGCCCCTATATATATATATAGGAACAGATTGTTTACATGTGATATTGGTCACAGTCTGCTGGACTGCATATGACTGTGGTTGAGGTTGAGCAGTGAACTAGGACACAGCAGCTGCCTGCTAAACTGGGAACCCCTTGAGTCCAGTGTGTCTCTGAGTGATTCTAGTTCTTATCAACCAGAGCAGACCAGACAAACTCCTTATATGACCATTATGCTTTTATCATGTCATTTCGTATGATATTTGATCATATCATGTCCTGGTTCTTATAGGAAAATGAAAATGTGCTAAAAAATGTACTCACCCTCAGGCCATCCAAGAAGCAGATGAGGTTGTTTCTTCATCAGATTTGGAGAAATGCATCACTTGCTCATCAATGGATCCTCTGCAGTGAATGGGTGCCGTCAGAATGAGAGTCCAAACTGCAGATAAAAACATCATAATGATCCACAAGTAATCTACACCACTCCAGTACATCAATTAACATCTTGAGAAGCAAAAAGCTCTGTATTCGTAAGAAACAAATTCATCATTAAGGTGTTTCTAATCAAAATATGAGTCCATAATCCATTATAACACTCCCTCCAGTGAAAACGTCTATCCCTTGTTGTCATCTCATTAAAATCCACCCACATATTTGTTGTTTTTGCTTGTAAACAGTGCTTGATCTGTGCATATTTCTCTCCTGATTCAGATGAAACAACTTTTTCACTGGAAAAAGCAGTATAATGGATTATGGACTCTGGATATTTTAGCCAGAAGCAACAGTTTGAAGTTAAAAAGTCTTCATGAAGGATTTGTTACTTACAAACACAAAGCTTTTTACTTCACATGTAATTTGTGCTTTACTTTGGGGTCAATTTTCAGAAAAAAAAAAAAAAAAAATTCTTTTTGGGTGAACTGTTCCTTTAAAACAGGGAAACCACTAGTTACAGACTTTCCACGGGACTGTGCGAGTTTTGTAAAGAAATGCAACTCATTATATTAAGATGCTTGGAGGACCAACTAAAGAAAAAGTTGGCTAACTAAACAGAGAGTCCACTGTGGAAAATGTAATGGATGAAATGGCTACAAAAACTTTCCCGCTGCTCAGAATTTCATGGATTCATGGAAAAGTCACCATTACGCTGAGCAACAGGATGCTGTCCCTCAAAGACAATGACTATAATGTGAACATGCTGAGTGTGTGCTGATCATCGTGATGTCTAAACCAATGAACCACTCAAATCTACTGAAAACTGTCACTGTTCACAATTAAAAATATATTTAAAATAAATAATTAAAAATATATTTTTATTTAATAAATGCAATATTTTAATTATTAGATTATTAAAACATTTAAATATTTAAAAAATACTTTAATTACTAATATATTTTTTATTTTTATTCTATTTTCTCACATATTTTTAGTTTAAATAATATTTGTCACTAAAACACACATCAATATAGAATGTACATCGTATACATAGCGTTGTATGCAACACAATCTCACTCTCTGACTGTGTTTCTTCGATTCTAACCAGTTGGAAAGCAAAACTAACCTGCAACTGTTTGTGTAGTTTATCAACTACAATGTTTAGGACATTTTATAAAAAAATAATCAAACAACAGCCTTGATAAACACTCAGCACTCTCTAAAAACTAATTCTCATATTTTCTTAGAGGGTTAAAAGCTCGAAATTAGCCGTGACGTCATTTCTTCAAAGACCACAGAGGAAATATAACAGACGACACGCTGAGATTAAAATACAGACTAATTCAGTGCTGCATTTCAGTGACAGCGCTCGTGAAGACTGTGTAGTGATCCATATATATGTTATTTTAGAGATATGACGAATAAAAAGGTTTTAATAACAACCTACCTTCACCAAGCCGCATTTAGTGACTGAGTCAAACCCCATATACTGCAAATGAACGCGTCCGTGCCGCGCCGCGTAAAGGAGGTCGTTCATTGGTCGACTGAGTACTGATAGACGCGTCGCGCTACGCTCATTATAATACGAGCGCTCTGATTGGTTGACGTCGGGATTCCATCGCATGCAGTGCACGCGTCGCGTCACACAGGAACGTTTACATACAAGAAGACGTTTTATTTTATTAATCGATAGCGCATGTGTGAAAACTAAAGTATCAGAAAGGTGTAGACAAATGTGCGTCCTTACGGGTGTAGTTGTCACATTTGTTCCTCAGGTGCTAGATTTATTGGTTTATTTATTTTTTTTTAATTCGTTAAAAAATCGTTAAAAGCGTGTTTTTATTGTTTATTCAACAGCTATTATAAATATATGCAATAAGGAAGAGAAAAATTAAAATAAATTATTCTAAGATCGTTCTAAACCGGATGTTTATTTACACATTAGACAAAAAGTGTCGTATATACATAAAAAAAAAAAAAATAGTGATAGTGAAAGTGAAGAGCACCTGCAGTGGGACGTACCTCGTTTCTATTGGCTGCTGGATCTGTCAGTTACGCGGTGACGTCATGCGTGTTTGAGGAAGCGCAAGAAACTGCATCAAACCCAGAACAAATGACTTTCTCAATCACATCGAAATCACCGGAGAGTTTAATGTGACTGCAGTTACAATATACGGCTTCCAACGTCCCGAGCAGAAAGGTACGTTAATATTTCGTCTTTTTTGACTTCCTTGGTGGCTAAGTTTGGCCAAAACCGCCGTTAATGATCATCTATCTCATAATTAATGCATCATCAGAAATAATGTGATCACCAAGAGTCGTAACGTTTTTCAGTTACTAGACTAGTGTTTTTCTTTTAGGTTGCATTTTTCGTAGTTTATCGCGAACAATTTTGTCTTCAAAACGTCGCTGTATAGAATTACATTGTATTATAAATGAGTTTTAAGCAGGCGTGTATTGATTATTGATCAGCTCCAGTAAATGTGATCCAAGACTGTGTATGTTTTGCACCTGCTCACTATTAGTTTTATATTTTAGAGCCACTTTTTGTCCTCAGGTTCTTCCTGTTTCACTTCCTTGTTATGCAAAACACATAGTACTTACACAAAAGTTAATAATAATTAATATATATAATTGACAGTTATATGTAATTCATTTTCAAATTGAAGTAAGAGAAAGTGCACATTTATTAGCTAAAACATCCTCTGGACTCTCCAGTATTGACTAACAGGTGAAGTTCCTGGTCATGGGTTCAGAGCTGCAATAAGTCTATAAATATACAAGTGTATAAGTGTCTCTCTGCAATTGAAGGCACCTTCAAGAAGAGTTTATTATAGATCTTGTGATGGCTTGATAATGCTTAAACTTGCTAACTTTTAATGTAAGAAAAGTAAATCGACTTTGAATTCAAATTATTGAATTTTTTTTATATGTAATAAATTAGTCAGTAAATCAAATGAACTTGATATTTTTTAAAAATGTTTTTTAATTATAGATACATTCATTTTAATCCATCATTTACAAAATTGTTATTCCACATCTTGCCCCCGATTTGATGGCAATGAAAGCAAATATATTAAAAATATCTATGTATGCTACGTACAATGAAACATTATGTGCAATTATCACAATTATCAATTATTATAAAGTTAATCTTTTAGTGATTTCAGCCCTATTACTAAGCCTAAGTCTCTCCCTTATATTAGTTAAACCCCTATGACTGTAGGTAAAATATTTCACATCGTCTGGAGTCTGGAAAAAATAAGAAAATTACTGTGGAAAACAATATTTGCAAGTGTTGCATGTGTAGTGTATATTAGATTTTGGTAATATTTTATAAAAGAGATTTTATTTCTATATTATGTTTTCATTTGAATTTAGTTCGTTTTGGGAATTTTGTTGTGTTTTTGTATTTTTTATTAGTTTTACTTTTTATTATTATTATTTTTTTAATATGTAAATATAGTTTTATTAGTTTTAGTTTATTTAGTTTTAGTTGTTTTAGTACTTCAATTTAAATGAAGATGAGAAATTTTGCCTTGTCAACTAGCTGAAGTAAGTAAGAATAAGTTAAAGAACAGTAATTTGGTTGCATCCGTTTTTTTTTTTTAATTATTCAAACCTGTTTTTTTTTAATCTCACATACAGGGCTTAAACTAATCCAGGATTAGGCCAAAGTCTAATTAGGACATTAAAGTAATTTCTTATAAATATGCCTTAGAAAAAAAAACATTACTGGTGTTTATCTTGAGACAAAGCAAAGGCACTGACATATTTTCAGATCAATCCAGTGAAAGTTTCTTTCAGTTAAAACAGCTCAGACTTACATTTTAGTCTGAGACTAGACTTAAGCCTTGTCTGTGAAACCATGAGATAGTTTATGTTAGTACTTTAACTTAAACTAAATGAAAATGAGAAATGCCGCCTTGTCAACTAGCTGAAATGAGCAAAGGATAGTCATTTTGTTGTGTGTTTTTGTCATTTTTATTCGTTTTTTCCCCCCAACAACTATTTGAAATAAAGTAAGTTTTAAGAGAAGATCCTCCAACATGTTTTCTCTGCTAAACCCCTTATACCTGAAGCAGGTTTTATTAGAAGCATGTTTTTTTTTTAACCCTGTGAGAAGAGAGTAAAATGGTTAGTTCACCCAAAAATGAAAATTAGCCCATTATTTACTCACCCTCAAGGCATCCTATAGGTGTATATGACTTTCTTCTTTCAGACGAATGCAGATGGCGTTATATTAAAAATGATCCTGGCTCTTCTAAGTTTTATAACGGTATAATTGTAATTTTGTTGTGTGCTTTTGTCATTTTCATTAGTTTTCATTGTCTGTATAGTTTTTTTTTATTAGGTTTTAATTTATTTAGTTTTAGTTGTTTTAGTACTTCAGTTTAAATGAAGATGAGAAATTTTGCCTTGTCAACTAGCTGAAGTAAGTAAGAATAAGTTAAAGAACAGTAATTTGGTTGCATCTGATTTTTTATATTCAAACCTGTTTTTTTTTCCGTCTCACATACAGGGCTTAAACTAATCCAGGATTAGGCCAAAATCTAATTAGGACATTAAAGTAATTTCTTATAAATATGCCTTAGAAAAAAAAACATTACTGGTGTTTATCTTGAGACAAAGCAAAGGCACTGACATATTTTCAGATCAATCCAGTGAAAGTTTCTTTCAGTTAAAACAGCTCAGACTTGCATTTTAGTCTGAGACTAGACTTAAGCCTTGACTGTGAAACCATGAGATAGTTTATGTTAGTACTTTAACTTAAACTAAATGAAAATGAGAAATGCTGCCTTGTCAACTAGCTGAAATAATCAAAGGATAGTCATTTTGTTGTGTGTTTTTGTCATTTTTATTAGTTTTTTCCCAACAACTATTTGAAATAAACTAAGTTTTAAGAGAAGATCCTCCAACATGTTTTCTCTGACAAACCCCTTATACTTGAAGCATGTCTTATTAGATTGTGCTGTTTTTTAACCCTGTGAGAAGAGAGTTAAAAGGTTAGTTCACCCAAAAATAAAAATTAGCCCATTATTTACTCACCCTCAAGGCATCCTATAGGTGTATATGACTTTCTTCTTTCAGACGAATGCAGATGGCGTTATATTAAAAATTATCCTGGCTCGTCCAAGCTTTATAATGGCATGGGTGAGTGTTTCTCTTCATCAGGCCTAAACAAGTTCAAAAAAGCATACCCATCCATAATAAAAGTGCCTCACATGGCTCCAGGGGGTGAATAAAGGCCTCCTGTAGTGAATTGATGTGTTTTTGTAAGAAAAACATGTTGCTTTAGACAAGCACGTGCAGGCTGCGGTTTCTGTTTGCGTCAACATACTGTTTCGGCCGTGTTGTTTCGGCGGTAAAAGTCTTTCGGCCGAAAACCGAAAATGCCCTTTTGGACCATTTTCGGCTGAAAATTTTCGGTGGCCGAATATTCGGTGCATCCCTAATATTTTTCCTACAAAAATGCATCGATTTGCTACAGAAAGCCTTTATTCAGCCGTGTGAGGCATTTTTTTTTTTAATGAATGGATGCGCTTTATTGGACTTATTTTACACTGATGAAGAGAAACACCTGTCCATGCCATTATAAAGCTTGGTGGAGCCAGAATCATTTTTAATATAGCTCCAACTGGATTCGTCTGAAAGAAGGAAGTCATTTACAGCTAGGATGCCTTGAGGGTGAGTAAATAATGGGCTAATTTTCATTTTTGAGTAAACTTACCCTTTAGTTTTATCTTTCTTAATCTAAATTAATAATGTTTAGGTAAGTAATAATAAGGTAAAGAATAGTAATTTTGTTGTGTGCTTTTGTAATTTTTATTATTTATTTTAAATATGTCTATATAGTTTTTATTAGGTTTTAGTTTTAGTTTGTTTTAGTACTAAAAAAGTAGTAGTAAAAAAGTTGTCTTGTCAACTAGCTGAAATAAGACAAGAATAGTAATTGTGTTTTTGTTATTTTTATTTATGTCTATATAATTTATAAAGTTTGTTTTAATACTTTAACTTGAACTTGAAAAAAGCTGAAATAGGCAAAAAATTGTAATTTTGTTGTGTCATTTTTATAAAAAAAAATTCTATGTCAATATAGTTTTTATTAGGTTTGAGTTTGTTTTAGTACTTCAACTTAAATGAAAATGAGAAATGTAAATATGTTTATATAGTTTTTGTTAGGTTTTAGTTTTTTTTTTTAGTAGTTACTTTAGCTGAAATAGATAAATAAAAGTTATTTAGTTGTGTGTTTTTGTCAATTTTATTCATTTTTTTTTCTATTAAAAGTAGAAGGTCCTCCAACAAAACCCTTTAGATTGTGTTGGTTTTAATTTTTAAGTTAAGCCAAATACAGCTTTTTAGCAAAAATAAATTGTAAGAACCTTATATAATTTAGGCAATTTAGAATTTGTTCTTGCCATGTAAATAGCAAACAGAAGTTAGCTTACAAACACAGTAAGTTTAGGTTGTATATGCAGTCAGCATAGTTCAGGGTGGGTTGGTAATGGTTTGTAACAGTCACAAGTTAGAATTAAAATTAATTTGATTATGGGACTTTCACTTGAACAAGCGGTGGTCTGTTTGCTAAAAATGTTTTTGTATATTCACAGTGAAGAAAGCGACTGCCACAGGATGCAGGTCAGCGGTTATCTCTTCGCTCTCATCGCCTGTAGTGGATTAACCCTGTCTGTGCCGACCCAAAACCAAACAAGACTAGAATCTGGAAACGAGGCGCCGCCACTCCTCCTAGTGTCGTTTGATGGTTTTCGCGCAGACTACCTAAACAAATACTCTTTTCCCAATCTCGAGAAGTTCTTCTCCGAAGGCGTTCTTGTACGTGAGCTGACCAATGTGTTCACCACCAAAACCTTTCCCAATCATTACAGTCTTGTCACAGGGCTATACGCAGAGAGCCATGGGATACTTGCCAGCATTATGTACGACCCAGTGACGAAAAAGAATTTCTCTATTCAGAATGATCGTGACCCTTTCTGGTGGAACGAAGCCACTCCGATTTGGGTTTCGGTGGAGGAGTCTGGCTACAGGGCAGCGGCTGCGATGTGGCCAGGATCGAATGTGAATATTCAAAACTGCACGTTAAATTATACATTCGAGTACGACCCCAAAGTGACTTTTCAAGAAAGGGTTGGCAACATCACACGGTGGATGACCACGGATAAATCTGTTAAGTTTGCTGCTCTGTATTGGGAAGAGCCTGACAGGAGCGGACACATACACGGCCCAGATAATACCAAAGAGATGACCAGGGTTTTAAAGGAGGTGGATGATTATATAGGTTACCTGATGGAGCAGCTCAACAAAACAGGATTATGGGGGAAAATAAACGTTATTATCACTAGCGATCACGGTATGACCCAGTGTTCTCAAGACCGACTTATTGTACTGGATAACTGCATCAGTTCGAGCAGCTATGTGGTGGTGGATCTCACTCCTGTGGCGGCCATAATCCCACTGGAAGGTAATTCTTTGTTATTCATACTCTATTTTTTTTTAATTAAGAATATTTGTCTGGCATGTTTTTGGACATCAGGATTTTTTATGTTCTTTTAAGTTTCTTCTGCTCACCAATCCTGCATTTATTTGATCCAAAATACAGCAAAAGCAGTATTTTTATTATTTAAAATATTTTAATATATTTTAAAATCTTTTTTATTACTGTGATTCAAGCTAAATTTTCAGCATCGTTACTCCAGGGTCACATGGTCCTTCAGAAATCATTCTAATATTCTGATTTGCTGTTAAAGAAACATTTTTTCAGGATTCTTTGATGAATAGAAAGATCCAAGGATCAGCATTTATCTGAAATAAAAAGCTTTTGTAACACTATACACTATACCATTTGAAAGCTTGGAGTCAGTATAATATTTTATTTTTTGGGGGGTTAAAAATGATAGAAAATAATACTTATATTTAGCAAGGATGCTTTAAATTGATCAAAACTGATGATGAAGACATTTATAATGTTACAAAAGATTTCTTTCAGATAAATGCTGTTCTTCTGAACTTTTTGTTTATCAAAGAATTCTGAAAAAGTACTCAACTGTTTTAAATATTGATAATAATAAAAAATGTTTCTTGAACAGCAAATCAGCATATTAGAATGATTTCTGAAGATCATGTGACTGGAGTAATGATGCTAAAACTTCAGCTTTAAAGTCACATGAATAAATTACATTTTAAAATATATTGAAATAGAAATCAGTTATTCTAAATAGTAAAAATATTTCCAGATTTTACATTTTTTTGCTGTACTTTGGATCAAATAAGTGCAGACCTGAATTTGTATTAAAATATTAATTTAAATAGAATATTATATGTGTTAACAATATGTGTTTAATCATACAGGGTTATTATAGCTCAATAAAACAAAAAGAAATACTGTTACTTGCAATACAAATAAAATAAAATAAATTCTAACTAAAATAAATCAGCAAGAACTAAAAACTTAAACTGAATGAACTAATAATAAAAAATAAATAAAATTAACAAATTACAAATGAATAAAAACTATATAGACATACTGAAATAAAAACAAAAACTTACATAAAAATAACACAAAATGTCACAAAAAACCTAAATTATTAAAACGAACTAAAATTAACATGAAAACAAAATATAACAAGAAAATGTAATTCAGCATTAACAAACTATAATAGTAGGGATACTAAAGTAACTACTATATTAAATATATAACATTTTATTAAAAATTATTTATTCAGTATTTTATATATATATATATATATATATATATATATATACACACACACACACACACACTGCTGTTCAAAAGTTTGGGGTCAGTAAGACTTGTAATAGTCTTTAAAGAAGTCTCTTATGCTCATCAAGGCTGCATTTTTTTGATTAAAAATACAAGAAAAAACAGTAATATTGCAAAATGTTTTTACAATATAAAATAATGTTTTTTATTTTAACACACTTTAAAATAGAATTTATTCCTGTGATGAAAAGCTGTATTTTTATCAGCTGTTACTCCAGTCTTAAGTGTCACATGATCCTTCAGAAATCATTCTAATATGCTGATTTATTATTAGAATGATCAATGTTGGATAATATCAACAGTTGTGCTGTCAAATATTTTTTTGGAACCTGTGTTATTGTTTTTTTTCAGGATTATTTCATGGATAACAAGTTTCAAAAGTACAGTGTTTATTCAAAATATAATTTTTTTATAACAATGTAAATTATTAATTATTAACTTTTAATAAACGTTTAATTATTAACTTAATACATCCTTGGTGAATAAAAGTATTGTTTTTCTTTAAAAAAAGAAACAGTAAAAATGTACTGACCCCAAACCTTTGAACGGTAGTGTGTGTATAAATAAATTATATATAACGTTAATATTTTAAGCATTTTCATTAATGCATTATCCACAGACAAGGCTGTGGATATAGGTTGACAGGTTGTATCCATTTCTCAGAATTTTTTTCCTTCAAAAATCCGTCCACATATTCCATCTGAGCCTGCTAATATACATGTTTCATCATTTTTATTTTTTAATTTCATTCACAGATGCTTCGACTGTATTCAAAAACCTATCCAGTTGTCACGAGCACATGAAGGCGTACCTGAAGGACAGTGTTCCTGATAGGCTGCACTATAAAAACAACAGAAGGATCCAGCCAATCCTTCTGATGGCGGATGAAGGATGGACGATTGTCAAAAATGGCAAACTCCCGCGACGTACGTCTTCTTTGAAAGTCATTTGCCATGAATCAATTGAACAAATACATTTAAATACATTTTTAAATGGTATTTGCAAAATGC
>NC_133381.1:5190462-5230462 GCF_049309525.1 Garra rufa | reverse complement strand
CATTAAAAATCGTACTTGACTGGTAGTGTATTTATATCATATGCTTAACATCCTCACCAAGGCTGCATTTATTTGATAAAAACGGTAATATTGTGAAATATTAGTTTAATTTAAAAATTACAACTTTCTATTTTAATACATGTTAAAATGTCAGTTATATTCTTGTGATGCAAAGCTGAATTTCCAGCATTATTACTCTTACCTAGCACCGAGCGCATGCACGTGTAACGAGCCGGATGAAAAGCTTGTGCTCAGGACAGATGGATGTGGCTGTGTATCAAAGGTAAAAAAATGATATAAATACTGTTCAGTTTCTCGCAAAAACCGATCGTTTCGTGTCTTAGGACATCAATGTATCGCAGGGTGTAATTTGGATTTGTCTGTGCATGTTTTGTTTTACTGTCAAAGGTTTGGTGCCCATCCACTGCCATTATATGACTGACAGACTGCAACGGTTTGAGTTAAAAATCTTTGTTTGTGTTCTACTGAAGAAACAAAGTCACCTGCATCTTGGATGCCCTGGGGGTTAGCAGATAAACATCAAATTTTCATTTTTGGGTGAACTATCCCTTTAATGTTTGTGTGTGTATATAAATGGTCTTATTAGAACTAATATGCCATGCTACAAATGCTTATCTGCTTAGTTGGTGTCAAAACATAGCAGAAGTTTAGAGTGTGACTGTTAGTGTACAGTCCTGAGGTCAGTAATCATGTGTAAATGAGTGTTCAGAGAGGCTACGTTTCTATATTTAGAGAGAACTTACTGGAATGGTTACCCTTAACCCTCCCAAACTGAACCGCCAGCTGATGCGGTGACCCTATTAAACGTGTTACTTACTGTCATTCCACTAAAAATCACTTTAACACCAGTTGACTTGAAGATAATGACCAAAATGATGAAGTCAGTCAAGTACACAGCATTTTTGTCTGAGTACTAAACCCAGTTAGGATTTTCGCACCAGCGCTGTGAGAGGTCAGTGTCTTCTGACTCAGGGTTTGACACGAAGGAGTGAATTATGATTCATATTTCTAAAAAGGACCTGAGCTCCACTGAGCTGGTGTAGGTGACACTGAACTCCTCCCTTGTGCTCCAGCGCCGCGGTGAGGCTATTTTTGGCCCTCCTGTGACGGTCGGAGCGGCTCTCACTGACAGCTGACCGCAGGGGCCAAATCAAAACAAGCACCGCACCTACACCAACACCAACCTGTTACAGAGCCAAGACCATCACAACACCCCGCCGGAGACATTACAGACTCATACATTCAAGGAAAAGGAGGTTACATATTGACAATTCTCCATCAGGCTCTGCAATTTGACTGAGCTTCAGCGATATGACCTCAAATGAGGAGGACAAAGATCCTGATATTGAGCTTTTCGTGAAGGTAAGTGTGAAGATAAGCTTTAATGAACTGCATGTCTGAGCTCTCTGGTTGTGTTTGTGCATTGCACACTTAATCAATAGTCAGGAATCAATTCTGGCATTACTTTTAAAAGCTTTCTGAGAGTTTTAGCAGTTTGGGATAATGATAAGATGGGCGTTTGGCTCGGGATAGAAACATTTCAAAGCGTGTGTTGAATTATTTCTTCCTCTCTATCAACACCTCATGCTCTAATTCCTCTGCGTTCAAGTGTCTCCTTTCTTCTGCTGCTTTCCGTGGTTTGTTTTGCATTGGGTTTTTCAGACGTGATGACGTTTAGACAACATTAAGAGCTGATATTGCTGAAAGAATGAGAGTGAAATGTTGATAAGGTTTTATAAATCAAAGAAGCGTCAAAAGGTCAGACGCTGTATTTCTTCCACATGGCGTCAAAGTTATAAATAGAGCTAATAGTGAGAGTAAATGCAGAGGGGTTGAAAAACTTTGTGTTTACTGCTTGCTGACTATTGATATATAACCTCATGTGATGTTTGCTGAGTTGCTTAACATTTGGGTTAGTGATTTGACCGCCCCTAACTTTTAATATTAAACTTTTGTTTACTGAATGATTCATTTATTTAGCCTATGCTTGCTTTCTTTGGCTGAACACAGAAGAAGATATTTTGAATGTTTTGTAACCAAATGGTTGGCGGTAGCCATTGAATTCCATGGTATTTTATCATACTATGGGAGTCAATGGCTACCGTCAACTGTTTGTTTACCAACATTCTTGAAAAAATCTTCTTTTGTGTTCAACAGAAAAAAAAAGAATGTTCATTTTTGAATTAACTATACTACAATCTAAAAGCAAATGCCATTTTGGGTTCACGAAAGAACTTTTCGATAAATATGCAACTAAAAATTCCAATAAAGAATCTTTAATTTTAAGAGTTTTGCATGGACAAAACAGAAATCCAATTCAAGTCATAAAACACATCTGTTAAACCTAAATAACTAATTTAAATAAAACAATTAATGGCAATGTACTTTATCCCTTGGGAATGTGGATTGAGTAATGTCAGATTGGAAGATCTTGCATGTCACATACTGTAAACGTCTCTGCGTGTACTCAGACATTTGATCTGAGCCAAGCGTTGGCCATTTGAAAACTAACCTCTGTGCATTTTATCCCAGCGTAGTTAAGTGCTAAACATTAATGTTAGGTGGCGAGCATGATGTCTAACTCAAACTTGTGTTGACAGGTACAGTATGATCCCAAAGCCTTTTTCTATGGGCTAATGGGGCAGGTAATGGAATTTCAATGCATAATTCAGCTCGAGCGCGGATCTGATGTCCGGTTCAGGTTACTGGCCCAGTTTAGGGGCGCTATTGGATAGCTTGATTGCCTAATTTCAGATATGGAAATTTGGCACTGAATCTCATTGGTTCTTTGTGCTGTGTACTATTGTATTGAAGATTACAAATCATGTACTGAATGGCGAATGACTTTCAGGGGTTTAATCTCACGTTTGCCCTAATGACACTGACATGCATGCCTGCGTTTGTGATATATATATATACAGTTGAAATCAAAAGTTTACATACACTTTGCAGAATCTGCAAAATGTTAATTATTTTACCAAAATAAGAGGTTATGTTTGCATATAGTCCACAAGAGTTTACATACACTTGATTCTTAATACTGTGTTGTTACCTGAATGATCCACAGCTGTGTTTTTTTGTTTTTTTGTTTAGTGATAGTTGTTCATGAGTCCCTTGTTTGGTCTAAAACTGCCTGCTGTTCTTCAGAAAAATCCATCAGGTCCCACAATTTCTTGGGTTTTTCAGCATTTTTGTGTATTTGAACCCTTTCCAACAATGACTGTATGATTTTGAGAGCCATCTTTTCACACTGAGGACAACTGAGGGACTCTTAACTATTAAAGAAGGTTCAAACACTCACTGATGCTTCAGAAGGATACACAATGCAGTTAGAGCATGGGGTGAAAACTTTTTAAATTTGAAGATCAGGGTAAATTTAACTTATTTTGACTACTGGGAAACATATCTAAGTATCTTATGAAGGGCAGTACTAAATGAGAAAAAAAAAAGATATTTAGGCAAAATAAGAAAAATGTACACATCTTCATTCTGTTCAAAAGTTTTCACCCCCAGCTCTTAATGCATTGTTTTTCCTTCTGGAGCATCAGTGAGCGTTTGAACCTTCTGTAATAGCTGCATATGGGTCTTTCAGTTGTTCTTATTGCGAAAAGATGCATCTCAAAATCATACAGTCATTGTCGGAAAGGGTTCAAATACACAAAAATGTTGAAAAATCAAAGAATCTCTGTGACCTGAAGGATTTTTCTGAAGAACAGAAGGCAGTTTAACTGTTCAGGACAAACAAGGGACTCATGAAAAACTATCACTAACCAAAAAAAAAAAAAAAAAGAAACAGCTGTGGATCATTCGGGTAACAAGAATCGAGTGTATGAACAGGGTCATTTTTATAAATTCAACTATTATTTTCTCTCGTGGACTATATGTAAAAGTCTTTTATGTGAAATATCTTATTCATGTCAGTACTAAATAAAAAATAACATTCATTTTGTATTATCCCTCTTGTGGTTATACTGTGGTATTGTACTTATATGATGTGATGTATGGTCTGGTATACTTATCCATTTGTGTTTCTCAGGCTGGCAGTGATGGAGAAAGTATCGGAAATTGTCCCTTTTCTCAAAGGCTTTTTATGATCCTGTGGCTAAAGGGAGTTGTGTTCAACGTCACCACTGTTGACCTGAAAAGGTAATGAAATTGTGTTTAAAAATGAGCTTTTGTCATTAGAGTGGCTGTTAGAAACCCCATGGATCAATTTTTTGTGTCTTTTAGTTAAAGTCTGTTATCCTTATGTAACGGAGGCCAGCTAGTAGGTGCTGTGCAGGTAAACCTCACTCCCCGATTTCAAGAGATGCACTAGCGACTGACGCTAGAGGTTGCAGCCTTTAGCCTCCTTGTTAGTGCGTCCGCTCGGAGCGGGTGCGGTAGGACCCGGGTGTGAGGGGTTACACTTAGATAGAAAAGTCCCACCCAAATGTCCTGTTTGAATGAGAAATACATTAAAGGGATAATTCACCCAAAAATGAAAATTCTGTCATTAATTACTCACCCTTGTGTCGTACCAAACCTGTAAGGCCTTTGTTCATCTTCAGGAAACAAAAATATTTTTTATGAAATCCCTCCATAGACAGCAAGGGTCCTTCCTCGTTCGAGGTCCAGAAAGTTACCAAGAATATAGACAAAATAGTCCATAATTTCATGAAGCTACAAGAAAATTTTTGTTGCACCAAAAGACTAAACTACTACTTTTCATTTTTGGGTGAACTATCCCTTTAACACAGCAAAATAACTGGAGCTTATCAAGCATTTTTTGAATTTGAAGATCAGGGTAAATGTAACTTATTTTGTCTTCTGGGAAACATATAAGTATCGTCTGTAGCTTCTGATGTTTAGGCAAAATAAGAAAAATGTACACATCTTCATTCTGTTCAAAAGTTTTCACCCCCCATCTTAATGCATCCCTTAATGCATTGTTTTTCCTTCTGGAGCATCAGTGAGTGTTTGAACCTTCTGTAATAGTCGCATATGGGTCGCTCAGTTGTCCTCAGTGTGAAAAGATGGATCTCAAAATCATACAGTCATTGTTGGAAAGGGTTCAAATACAAAAAAATGCTGAAAAACCAAAGAATCTGTGTGACCTGAAGGATTTTTCTGAAAAACACTCGGCAGCTTAACTGTTCAGGACAAACAAAAAACAAGATATTTTTTATGACATCCCTCCATAGACAGCAAGGGTCCTTCCATGTTCAAGGTCCAGAAAGGTACCAAGAATATAGACAAAATAGTCCATAATTTCATGAAGCTACAAGAAAATTTTTGTTGCACCAAAAGACTAAACTACTACTTTTCATTTTTGGGTGAACTATCCCTTTAACACAGCAAAATAACTGGAGCTTATCAAGCATTTTTTGAATTTGAAGATCAAGGTAAATGTAACTTATTTTGTCTTCTGGGAAAAATATAAGTATCTTCTGTAGCTTCTGAAGGGCAGTACTAAAAAAAAAAAAAAAAAAAAAAAAGATGTTTAGGCAAAATAAGAAAAATGTACACATCTTCATTCTGTTCAAAAGTTTTCACCCCCCATCTTAATGCATCCTTTAATGCATTGTTTTTCCTTCTGGAGCATCAGTGAGTGTTTGAACCTTCTGTAATAGTTGCATATGGGTCGCTCAGTTGTCCTCAGTGTGAAAAGATGCATCTCAAAATCATACAGTCATTGTTGGAAAGGGTTTAAATACACAAAAATGCTGAAAACCAAAGAATCTGTGTGACCTGAAGGATTTTTCTGAAAAACAGTCGGCAGCTTAACTGTTCAGGACAAACAAAAAACAAGATATTTTTTATGAAATCCCTCCATAGACAGCAAGGGTCCTTCCATGTTCAAGGTCCAGAAAGGTACCAAGAATATTGACAAAATAGTCCATAATTTCATAAAACTACAAGAAAACTTTTGTTGCACAAAAAAACTAAAATAACTTTTCATTTTTGAGTAAACTCTCCTTTTAACACAGCAAAATAACTGGAGCTTATCAAGCATTTTTTGAATTTGAAGATCAGGGTAAATGTAACTTATTTTGTCTTCTGGGAAACATATAAGTATCTTCTGTAGCTTCTGAAGGGCAGTACTAAATAAAAAAAAAAAAAAAAAAAAGATGTTTAGGCAAAATAAGAAAAATGTACACATCTTCATTCTGTTCAAAAGTTTTCACCCCCCATCTTAATGCATCCCTTAATGCAGTGGTTCTCAATCCTGGTCCTGGGGGACCCCTGCTCTGCACATTTTGCATGTCTCCCTTATTTAACACACCTGATTGAGATCATCAGCTCATTAGTAGAGATCCATGAACTGAACTAACAAGCTGAAGATCTCAATCAGGTGTGTTAAATAAGAGAGACATGCAAAATGTGCAGAGCAGGGGTCCTCCAGGACCAGGATTGAGAACCACTGCCTTAATGCATTGTTTTTCCTTCTGGAGCATCAGTGAGTGTTTGAACCTTCTGTAATAGTCGCATATGGGTCGCTCAGTTGTCCTCAGTGTGAAAAGATGCATCTCAAAATCATACAGTCATTGTTGGAAAGGGTTCAAATACAAAAAAATGCTGAAAAACCAAAGAATCTGTGTGACCTGAAGGATTTTTCTGAAAAACAGTCGGCAACTTAACTGTTCAGGACAAACAAAAAACAAGATATTTTTTATGAAATCCCTCCATAGACAGCAAGGGTCCTTCCTTGCTGTCTATGTTCAAGGTCCAGAAAGGTAACAAGAATATTGACAAAATATTCTCCAAGGAAGGACAGCAAGGAAGGACAAGGAAGGACAGCAAGGGTCCTTCCTTGCTGTCTATGTTCAAGGTCCAGAAAGTTACCAAGAATATTGACAAAATAGTCCATAATTTCATAAAACTACAAGAAAACTTTTGTTGCACAAAAAAACTAAAATAACTTTTCATTTTTGAGTAAACTCTCCTTTTAACACAGCAAAATAACTGGAGCTTATCAAGCATTTTCATTGGCTTTAATATAAAATAATATAATATAAAACGTGCAAACTCAGATGTAAACGTGCATTAAAAATCTAAAGTTTTTTATTTTTCCTCAAGGAAACCAGCTGATCTCCATAATCTCGCTCCCGGTACTCCTCCACCATTCCTTACCTTCAATGGCGAGGTGCGGACAGACATCAACAAAATCGAGGAATTCTTGGAAGAGATGCTAGCGCCTCCCAAGTAGGTTGACAGGATGTTCACAGAGGGATTGATTGTTTTTGTAAGTTGAACAGCATTACTTTTCCTTCACATCCAAAGGTATCCCAAACTGGCTGCAAAGAACAAGGAGTCCAACACGGCGGGAAATGACATCTTCGCAAAGTTCTCAGCCTACGTCAAGAACACAAATGCAGGAGCCAATGCAAGTGAGTTTAACGTCTGCTCTATGACTTATTAGACAGGTTCAAGGAATATCTACAGTTCTTTATGGATGCTATGCTGTCAGCGGTGAAATATGGAGCCACAGAGCTCATTCGCATTACGCTAGGCCTTTACAGGGATTGTCTTGACTTAAAGCTGCCGTATTTCTTCAGATAAAAACATTCAGCACAAGCACATATCAAACTTTTGGCTGTGTAGGTCTGGAGAAGGGGCTACTGAAAGCTCTGAAGAAACTGGACAACTTCCTGAACTCCCCTCTGCCGGACGAGATTGATGCCGATAGTACAGGGGAGGAAAAGTGCTCCAACCGCAAGTACTTGGACGGCAATGAATTAACGCTCGCGGACTGCAACCTCCTTCCCAAACTGCACGTAGTGAAGGTGACGTACCGCTGGGAGAGCTGCTGTAATTGATTTTTTTAGTGCTGATTCCTCAAACGTTCCTTTTTATTGCTGAAATGTCCCCAAAATGTTTGTTTTATTGCAGAGAATGTTTTAGGGTGGGTTTTCTGTTTTAAAGTTAGTTGCACAGATAGCCAAGACACCTTTCCAGCTAACAGAAAACAATGCTTGGTTAAATACAAATAGTTTTGACCCAGTGGTTCTAAGTTGTTTTATTTTTATTTTTTACCTCAACTAGCCTATTGTTTAAAAAAATACTATATGGCTGGTTTAAGAGGAACCCAAAATATATTGTACATTAAAAATCAGACACATAATTACTAGAGGCATCAGCAATAATCAAAAGGTTTACATTAACAATCATGTATAATAAGACATTTAAAATGTATTATTTAATTATTACTCATTCAACTTATTAATAAACATTAGTTTTCAACCTTCCAACCTTAGGTTTATTTTAAGCAAGAAATATAGTCATTTTAGGTAATATGAGCTAAATAAAACTATCGATTCTCAACCACTACAAAATGTTCTTAAAGTAATGTTTATGGAATATTCTTATAACATTATATGCTATTCAATATACGTTCTCAATGCTGAGAGCAAAATGTGCTTGGATTACTAAAAAAATAAATGTTAAAAAACATTCTTAGAATGTTAAAAATAAACCTTCAATGCTTCACTTATTGCAACTTAAAAAAAAAAAAAAAACATTAGAATCATGACAAGAAACTGGAAATTTTAACATTTAGTAATATTTCAAAACAACGTTTTTATAACCTTAATTTATTATCTAGGTTAAAGTCTTTTGAACATTCCTGATTCTTGAAAATGAATATTTTATGTCTTTTGAAACTCACAATTCTAGCCAGGGAAAAAAAAAAACTGTGGGGCTTATTGTAACATTATGTATATGGGGTAAGTTTTTAGACACTGAATTGAGAAGAATACCATTTTCTGAAATATGAAATATTACCTAAATTAAAATAAAATGCCATCATTCACGTGACATCTGCATTTAAAATGTATTACAGGCAAATTAGTGGATAAAGTAAAGATGTGACACAATAGATGAAACAGCTAATTGCAATCAATCCCTGCAAGTTGCATTTACATTTTTTCTGTTTTATGAATTTCAATTGCAACATATAAATCTTGTCACAACTTGCCCCAACATGACATCTATTAAAACAATACTAGGATGATTTAGATTATAAATTAACACTGTCAGTTTGATTTCAATATGGTTTTATATATCCCACATTTAGTTTGTAACATTTCAGCACAGACAAACACATTTTGAACATTCCTGCTATTATTGCCTAGGAAAAGATACAGCGGGGCATTTTGTCACACTATGTATTAAATATGGGGCAAGTTGTCACAAGGGGACCCTACAGTTTATTGACACTAATTGAGAAAAATACCTTTTCTTAAATATGAAATTCTATCAAAAGTATGTAAAAAAAAAAAAAAAATCACTTCAAAATCATATCTGCATTTAAAATGTATTATAACCTGATTAACGTCTACGTTAAAACGGTAAAACTATTCATGAAACAGCAAAAATGTAAAAGTAACATGCAAATATATGACCCCTGAACCACAAAACCAGTCATAAGGGTCAATTTTTTGCAATTGAGGTTTGTTAGGATAAGACAATAATTGGCCTTAGATACAATTATTTGAAAATCTGGAATGTGAGGGTGCAAAAAAATCTAAATATTGAGAAAATCACCTTTAAAGTTGTCCAAATGAAGTTCTTAGCAATGCAAATTACTAATCAAAAATTAAGTGTTGATATATTTACGGTAGGAAATTTACAAAATATCTGTGTGGAACATGATTTTTACTTAATATGTGAATCTTTTTTTGCATGAAAGAAAAATCTATAATTTTGACCCATACAGTGTATTTTTGGCAAATATACTTGTGCAACTTAGGACTGATTTTGTGGTCCAGGGTCACATACTGAATGTACTGCAATATCTGTTTTAAAACAATCTGTGCTGTATAAAGCACTTTAAAAATATGGGTGAGATGACTTTTACATTTTTGCAGTTTCATGAATTGCATATAAAATATAAAATGCAAGTTCTTATAGGATATTTTGTGTGGATCATAAACTAGCAGTGTCAGTTGTTTCATCATAATGTTTCTGTCCACATTCAGGTGGTTTCCAAGAAATACCGTAACTTTGAGATCCCATCAGACTTCAGTGGAGTTTGGAGGTACCTGCAGAACGCTTACGCCCGGGATGAATTCACCAACACCTGTGCGGCAGACAGAGAGATTGAACTGGCCTATCAGGACGTGGCCAAGCGGCTGGGCAAATGAACACGCACTAATAACTGACTCTAATAATCACATGCAAAACTGCTAAAGAAGTGACCTTTCTCTTAGTGAAAGATTGTCTCACTGAAAGATTCTCCTTCAGCAGTTTTACTGGGCAGAATTTGCCTTCGGGACATTGACTTGGTCCTGTTAAACTGCTGTCATGCTCGTGTGTACAGTAATTCCCATACTATTGCCATTATGTTTACTGTCTGTAAGTGACATAAACTCCTCTATTAGTGTCACTATCTATGACGGCCTAGAAATAAACACTGTGCCACTGTTTCTCTATACCTTTTCAGGGTTGGACGATGATTCTCTTCACTTAAAGTCCAATTCTTGCTGAATATATCTTTCAAATTTTGCATTGTATAAATTATTTTTGCTAACTTGTTAAACAGTAATATACTTTTGTGCTTAATCTAAGAGTATGATATTTAACATTAGTATTTATTATGGTTAATGTGTTTAAATCTTCATAGGGGAAAACATGAAAAGAATGGAATTTCTTTAGAATTGGCTCTATTTAAGTACACAGCCCCACCTAGTGGAGAAATTAATACAGCTGACATTTAAATTAGCCTCATTTTGCAGTTGATATATACACACTGGCACAAAATTTATACATAATATTTAAAAAATAAATATTTTTTTAATCAAATCATAGCCCTCACACAAATTAGGCACATGTTTAGGTCTCAGGTATCTCAAGCCCTGTCTGGATTTTTCATATATTTGAACTGAACAACAATATGAATTGTCTCTTATTAATAAAATATATTTTTTCATAAAGCTTGTGATGTTTCTATTGTGTTTAATCACGTGTCATACTGCAATAATAATATTTCTCTCAATAATAGTAAAAACTCACACATTTAGTTGTTTACCACAGGCATTAACTCATTTCTTATTAGCAAAGCTCCAATGAGACTAAAGGGAGAAAAGTGTTTTTGTTTTGTTTTGTTTTGTTTAAGCAAATTTGCATGATGTGATCTGTAGGGTAAGCTGTCGCAATTGCTCAAGAGCGTAGATTTGACTTTGGCCTTGGTGGGACATTTTTTTTGTTAACCTGGCAACACATCCCTTTTTTTTTTAGAAAAAAGGAAACAAACACAAAAAATAACAGGGTTACTATAGTTAGACCATTGTAACCACACATTAACCATGGTTTTGCTACACTACCCATAGTGTAACCATAGTATTTGTAGAAAAAAAAACATGGTTAGGCTACTACACTTTTACTATAGTAAAAGGCAAGGCATGATTAATTTTCATAAGGGATTTGTATTTGTGAATACTTAGTTTTTTTCTTTGCAGCAGTGTTTGATGTATTCTACTGTTTAATAAAACAAAATGAAATCAGAAACAAGATTTGCGAACCCAAACCAAAGTCTTAATCTGAATCAAATGATTGATACCTGCTCTGAAGTCCTGATCTGAATCAAATGATTCACAAACATGCACCGAAGTTCCGATCTGAATCAAATGATTCGCATTTTGCGCACCAAAGTCCTGATCTGAATCAATGATTCGGGATACTTGAAGTTTAGATGGAAGTATTTGCAAAGCCCCACAGAAGTCCTGATCTGGATTAAATGATTTGTGATATGTGCTCCGACGTCCCTAATCCGAGTCAAATGATTCGCGGACCTGCACCGAAGTCCCGATCTGAATCAAGTGATTCGCAATTCACGCTCCTTAGTTCCGAACTAAATCAAATGATTTATGATACATGCTATTTAAAACAGTGAAGCATTCCGCAAGTGCTTTTTAAAATCATTACAAGCGATGTAGAAATTCTTTTGATGTGTTTTTAACCAGTGGATCACTTGAACCGAATGATCGAAGTCACGAGTTTGAATCAATCGGAGCGGTACCAGCGTTTGTCTGTTCCACCGCTTTTCAGTTCTTCAACCATCTCAACATTGTACTGCTACTGGTTTAACTTGATAGTTTCATAACATTAAGCGTTTAAATTAAACCTGTTTACAATTAAATTATTAATATTTCCATTCTAAACATAACTTATATCTTCACTGTAGCAGCGGAACTAGATTTTTGGGCGGAAACTCTCGTTAAATGACGCTCCTGTTTTGTATCCTTCCGCGTGCTGTGAGAAAGTTACCGCGTTCATCCTCTTGACAGAAAATACAGGTCAGTAAACGATTTTAACACACACTACACTCATGTTTAAACGTGTAGTTTTAGTTGTTGTAGCTCTACGCTCAAAACTAAGTTTATTTAAACGTTTGTTTGTTCTTGACTTTGAATGTAGACGCGGTTTTTGTTGAACGGTTTTAGTCGCAATTTATCGTCAGTGACAATAGACACCGCGTTACATGCTGTGTAGAGATTATATTTTATTGTACCTGGAACATTTATATGTATTTATTTATTTTAACAAATCAGTCAAACAAAAAGATAAAACCAGCCTTAGAGCATTTCTGAGGTGTTTCTGATATATTTAGCTGACCAGTTGAACACCAGCCTACCACATTAAGTTGGTTTAAGTGTTTTTTGTTTGTTTGTTTAAGCAGGGAATAGATTAATATTAATTTCTCAAATTTACATACATGACCTTGAATGATGCTGCAATTGGTAACAGACTGGTTTGATATAAATAACTTGGAGTGGTTACAACCGTACATCTGCTGAGCTGCGGCACCACTAACAACTGGATACAATATGAGATGCTTTATTTCACAAAAACCAAATGGTCACCGTCTATCAAACTGTCAAGTATGTGTGAAAAAAGCTGTCGTTCCATCTGATTTCCAGCACATGTGACGTCTGTATGTCAGGTTTAGCTGGCAGCAGAATAATACTGCTTTATACGAGCACGGAGATCAGATTGGAACACAGGCCGAAACAGGAGAGGTTTTCCTCTGGTAGCTCAGGGCCACTCGGCCTCATGGGTTTTAATTACCCTACTTCCTGTTGAGGAAGCCCTTTCACCATCTCTGAGCTATTCAACACGTTTCTTTCACTGCAAATTCAAACCATCTGCATTAATGGCTGCGGCCTTTATTTGGGCAGTAGGGCAAAGAACCGGTCAAACATACACTTGGCTCCTTTCTTCATGGTTTCAGTAAGTTTTGCACCATTCTGGGTGAAATGTCCTGCAGCCTCAAACGCATGGAAGGCCCCGTTGACTCACTCACACCCCACACATCAACACACCAAACATGCAGTCATTTGTGTGCAGATGGAAATCCTTCTCCAGCATGTTTTTCGTTTCCCCCAAGCACTGTAAGGAATCTCCGGTCATTGCGCAACATGCAAGCTTAATTTATTGAAAAATCTGTTTTCCCAACTCTATTTTTATTAACTTTTCTGACTTGCAGTTTTCAATAGACTTGGATTGATGGAGAGACCAAAATATAGGCTTATTTTGATGGGATTGTATTCAATCAGGTGTCCTTATTCCATCTACACTTAGTTACATTACATTTACAAAAATATTTTATGTACATAGATCTCTCATTTTTCAGATAACTTTTAGGAAAATAAGACATCAAAAAAATGGGCGAAATAATGTTCCATCGTCATTTAACATGACAGAAATATTAATGTAAAACTTAAACAACATATTTATTCTGATCTGTATTTATTAAATTCTATGAAAGAGAAAAAAATGGTAAAGATTTAAAATAACTATTAATTTGTTTCTTACACTACCAGTTAAACAGTTAATGTTTTTTAAAGAAGTCTCTTCTTTTTAAAGAAGTCTTCTTCTATTTGATGAAGAACAGCAAAAAACAGTACAATTTTGAAATAGTTTTACTATTTAAAATAACAGTTTTTTATTTGAATATATTTTAAAAATAAATTTATTCCTGTGATGCAAAGGTGAATTTTTAGCATCATTACTCCAGTCTTCAGTGTCACACGAGCCTTCAGAAATCATACTAATATTCTGATTTGCTTCTTAAAAAAACATTATCATTATATTGAAAACAGCTAGATGTTTTTTTCAGGTTTCTTTGCTGAATAGAAAGTTCAGAAGAACAGTATTTATCTGAAATATAAATCTTTTGAAACATTATAAATGTTTTTATCGTCACTTTTGATCAATTTAAAGCATCCTTGCTAAATAAAAGTATTCATTTCTAATTTCTAAACGAAATTTATTAATTTAGCTTTAATCACAGGAATAAATTACATTTTGAAATATATTCAAATAGAAAGCAGTTACTTTAAATAGTAAAAACATTCCACAATATTGTTGCTTATGCTGTACTTTGGATCAAATAAATGCAGGCTTGGTGAGCAGAAGAGACTTCTTTCTTACTGTCCAAAAAATTTCCAAAAACTCAGAAAAGAAGACATACAACAAGATATATTCTTCTTAGAAAAAAATGTAAAGCTCTATTAAACTATTATTGTTTGGATGCTTAAGTAAGTTTTTACTTACTCCATCCATATTTCATTTAAAACTTCTGCATTTTAATGTATTTTCTGTTTGGGAGGAGTAAATTTGACATATGTGGCCTAAACAACCATATGCATTTAATCTTTTAATCTAGTTTTGCATCACAAATGCACCTTGGAGGGCATTTACACTTGGTCCGGGTTTAGATAGGTGCACAATTTGTAAAAACGCATAAAATGTACAAATACTGTAAATACCTCCATAGAGCGTCTAAGGTCGGCTTTTTTTTTTTTACTTGGGCCAGTAAGCAACCACATAGCAAAGTGTTGAAAACCTCTAAAGACATCTTTGCTACCGCATTGCAAAGCCCTGGCAAATGCTTTAGCATCATAGACGTAAAGTTTGCACTCACATTTGGTTTAGGAAATGTAAAAATCAAATTTTTTAACATTACAATAACTAGAGTGTCTTTTCTTTTGACAGAAACTGCGGTAGCAGGGTTTGGATGGAAGAAAGCAAGAATGATAGCATCACAGTCCTGGAAAAAGCACATTATATGTCCTGGAACCACCAATTACATGTGAGAAAATGAGTCTTTTCCTGAATGCTTCTACCTTTCTTGAAGGGTGTCAAAGCAGCGGTAGTCGCTGACTTCATTACTCGCTTCCCACCTGATTTAACTTATGCTGAAGTGGCAATTGCGTTTTCATAGCTCAAACCCCAGAGGTAATCTAAAGCAGAGCCCACTCCACGGACACTGCCAACGCACCACGCCAAACGTATGCGATTCCTCCACAACTCGGCTCGGATTCACCAACATCAGAGGATTTCAGGCCAGTGAAGGCAAGGCAACCTGTAGTTCACTCGGACCGTTTTATCAAAACAAGCGTTTGCTTGAGTCTTATAATTATAGGCTAACGCACAGAGTTGGATTCAAGCATCGCTGCGCAGTAATATCCTTTGAGATCTTGTTGGATTTGTGACTGTGGATCGGTTGTGCATCAGTGACATCGCCTGGGCTCTAAATGATACCAAATGTTGAAGTTTGCCCCTGTTTCAAACAGCAGGGTAATTGTGGGTATGCATCAGTCAGATCTTGATTTAGACTTCAATGCTGTCTGTCTGCACCTCATGAAGAGATCCAAGAGGTTTCACATTTTATGGTGGAAAATTAAAAGTCTTCATGCTGAGAGTGTATGAAATGGCATTTGGTATTGTTTGCTTTGGTAGGAATATTTTATTTTGTCCATCGCCAACTTGCCTTTTGGGATTTTGGGATACACGCTTTTATCTACTTCAAATTTCCATCTCGCTGTATATGTATGCTATGCTTTCATGTGTTCCCCATCTGTCCATCTTAGTGTTTAGATCTGCATCACAATATAATGTATTTTTTTCCATGGAAAGCCTGAAGGGATAGTTCACCCCAAAATTAAAATTTACTCATCAACATTGACTCACCCTCATGTCGAGCCAAACATATGACTTTCTAGGAATGCAAAAGGAGATATTTTTTTGGGGAAAAAAGCCCCTATTTTCTGTATCAGAGTTATTCTAGTTAACTAAAACTAAAACCATTAAAACAATGTTAATACAGTAAACGTTTATTAAAATAAAATAACAAAAGATGCCATTGGCATTTTGCCAAGGCAACATTTCTCATTTTCATTTAATGCATCTTGATGTACTAAAATAACAAACTAAAACTGAAATAAAGAATTTAGAAAAGCAGTATTTATAAATAAATAAAACATTTAAAGCATATAGTGAACAGGAGCTATTGAACTTCAAAAAAAAAAGCAAAAAAGCACCACCAGTATTTTCTACCATTTGTGCACTATACAGTTGAAATCAAAAGTTTACATACACCTTGTGCAAAATCTGCAAAATGTTAAAAATTGTTTTACCGTATTAAGAGGGATCATACAAAATGCATGTTATTTTTTATTTAGTACTGACCTAAATAAGATATTTCACATAAAAGATGTTTACATATAGCCCACAATAGATAATAATGGTTGAATTTATAAAAATGACCCTGTTCAAAAGTTTGATTCCTCATACTGTGTTGTTACCTGAATGATCCACAGCTGTGTTTTTTTTTTTAGTTTGTTTAGTGATAGTTGTTCATGAGTCCCTTGTTTGTCCTGAACAGTTAAACTGCCTGCTTCAGAAAAATCCTTCAGGTCTTCTTTGGTTTTCCAGCATTTTGTGTATTTGAACCCTTTCCATCAATGACTGTATGATTTTGAAACCCATCTTTTCACACTGAGGACAACTAAGGAACTCATATGCAACCATGACAGAAGGTTCAAACTCTCACTGATGCTTCAGAAGGAAACACGATGCATTAAGAGCTGGGGTGTGAAAAGTTTTGAATTTGAAGATCAGGGTGATATTTAGGCAAAATAAGAAAAATGTACACATCTTCATTCTGTTTAAAAGTTTACACCCTGCCTAATTGCTTAATGCATTATTTTTCCTTCTGGAGCATCAGTGAGCGTTTGAACCTTCTGTTATAGTTGCATATGAGTCTCTCAGTTGTCCTCAGTGTGAAAAGTTGGATCTTAAAAGCATACAGTCATTGTTGGAAAGGCTTCAAATACACATGCTGAAAAACCAAAGAATTTGTGGGACCTGAAGAGTTTTTCTGAAGAACAGCAGACTGTTCAGAGACTCATGAACAACTATCACTGAAGAAAAAGCATTCAGCACACAGTATTAAGAATCAAGTGTATGTAAACTTTTGAACAGGGTCATTTTTATAAAAGTCTTTTGGACTATAAGTCTTGTATGTGAATTATCTTATTCAGGTCAGTACTAAATAAAAATAATGCATTTTATATGATCCCTCTTATTTTGCTAAACAATTAACATTTTGCAGATTCTCCAAGGTGTATGTAAACTTTTGACTTCAACTGTATTTTAAGTTTTTTTTAAATAGTTTAACATTAAGAATAGACTGAAACATAAGGTAAATTCACTCATAAGGAATCAAAACTGAAAATAAGCTGTAAGAAAATGTTCATGATGCTTTTCATGTCCTTTTTAGAGCTTTGCAACCTATAGCCAGTTTCACCGTTTAAGGAAAAGCTGAAAAAAAAACCCCAGTGATGTACTGTGATGACAGTACTCAGTTATAGGTGAACTATTAATCTAATTTGATATGTAAAACCAAAGGTTTTATCAAAAATCTTGTGATGTCATCTTAACACCTCAACATCATCTTGAGTAAAACCTCAAAGGAACCACGAGGACAAACTCTCAGTCAGTGTAAACAGCTGCTGACTACTGGCAGCAAGTCACTGTATCGCTCTGCAGAGCGTGGAATGACCCTTCTGCAGTCATAATATGAGCCGTCCTGCTCTGTGCGCTGGGTTCCAGCGGTGTCAGGCCCTGCTGCATGCTGGGAAGATAGAGAGGGTGAGATTGATGGGGTGAAACAGTGTCACTCTCACACACGTGTGTTTGTTTAGGCTTTGGCACTCGGCGGTTTCCAGCGAGGTGTCAGAACGGAGCCTCGCTTCTGTTTCACACGTCCTTTTTCTGAAACCAGAGCGCATGTCATGCAGGGCTCGAAAATAATGATGAAAGCCTCGCTGCATGTTCCTACATTCAGTGTGGTCACAAAATCAAAGTCAATACCAATACCAATGAAATTTCATGATTCTAACCAACCGAAAAGCTAATGACCCCTGTATTTTATTATATGTAAACACATTGCTTTTATTTCAGATTTATTTAGAGAGATAATTAAGATATTAAATTTGTGCCTTTCCCTCCAATTTGGCTGTTTAGATATTTCACATTCGACAAACTACGCATGTTATGAAAAACTGTCTTCACTCTCCAAATTGCTGATTTAGAAACCACCATAGAGACTGTGATTAGAGACATCTATAATCAAACTCAGAATAAGATTTCTTCTTGTGCATCAGAAAATTGCTTTTGGTTTCTAAGGGCTGCCGTCCACCATTTCTGACTCATAAAAGTATTTATGGAGACTGAATGATTGATCTTTGGCTTCTTGCTCTTGTATCTCATCTTCACCTCCTCTTTCCATCCTCGCCTCAACCTTAGCTAGAGGGAATCCCAAGTTTACCAAGGCGTAACCATCGTTTCCATCAAAACACCATATTTACTGCTGGGTGGTCAACAAGAAAACAACCTATGCAACTGTATATCATCTTCCCGTTTTTTTTTTTGTTTGTTTTTTTCAAGCTTACGGGCTGTTGTTGTGTGCAAGCATGTTTAAATTAAATATTTAGTTCATAATAATAATAATAATGTAAATAAGTAGTTCATAATTATAATGCTTCAGCATGCTGTGAAACTGATGCTGAAAAAAGTTTTAATTGGTGTTCATTCATTTAGATTTTTTGTTTTTGTTGCAGCACCAGCTTGGTTTCTGAGATACAGTAGTTGCAATGAAGCTTACCCACAGGAGGGCAGTGTTTCGTAAAATTTGCCCATGGTTCAGCATTGACGTGACCTTGAAGCAGGACTGGGAATGAGGTGAGGATGCATTTGAGGTCTTACATTGATTCACACAGAGTTCTGTACCTTTGTGAATGGTTTTCAAGTTCCTAAAAAAAAATCCTACAAAACTACTCTTACAATTACTCTTGCAAAAGCGGTCACTGGATCCTTTTAAAAGGCAACTTTAAGTTACTAAAATATACTGTTTTTGTGTAAAAAAGCGTTGTATTATGTATATAGAATGCACACACTACCAGTCTCAAATATTTAGAATAATTATGATTTTTTTAATGTTGTTGAAAAGTGTTTTCTGCTCAAAAATTTGCTTAGGAAATACAGTAAAATCATTGCAATTGTGAAATATTATTACTGTTTAAAATAGCTGTTTTCTGTTTGAATATATTGTAAAATGTACTTTATTTCTGTGATTAAATCTAAATTTAAGCATCATTACTCGAGTCGTCAGTGTCACATGATCTTTCAGAAATCACTGATGCTAAATTGATGTTCAGCAAACATTTATTATTGTCAGTGTTGAAAACTGTTTTTGCTGCAAATTAGGTAAGATTGTGAAAAAAGGAATAGAAAAAGAAAGTAATACGTTTATTTAGTAAGGATGCATGACGTTAAAGTAAGAGTAAAGCCATTTATTTATTTATTTATTTAAAAAAAAGATTTCTATTTTAAATAAATTCTGTTCTTTTGAATTTTCTATTGATCAAAGAATCAATAGATCAATCAATCAATAGCATTTATTTGATCCAAAATACAGCAAAAGCAGTACAGCAAAAAGCAGTAATATTGTGAAATATTTTTACTATTTAAAATAACTGCTTTCTCTTTGAATATTTTTTAAAATGTAATTTATTCCTCTGAACAAAGCTAAATTTTCAGCATTTTTTTATTATTATCAATATTGAAAACAGTTGAGTTGATTTTTTTGTCAGGATTCTTTGATGAATAGAAATATCCAAAGATCAGCATTTATTTGAGATAAAAAGCTTTTGTAACATTATACACTATACTATTCGAAAGCTTGAGGTAAGTAAAATTTTTCTTATGGGAGAGAAACTATAGAAATTAATACTTTTATTTAGCAAGGATGCTTTAAATTGATGATAAAGATGGTACAAAAGATTTCTGTTTCATAAATGCTGTTCTTCTGAACTTTGTATTCATCAAATAAACCTGAAAATATTCTACTTAGCTGTTTTTTTACATAATAATACAGATATATTCAAATAGAAAACATTTATTTTAAATAGTAAAAATATTTCAAAATGTTACTGTTTGTGCTGTACTTTGGATCAAATAAATGCAGGCTTGGTGAGCAGAAGAGACATCTTTAAAAAACATTAAAAATCTTAGTGTTCAAAAACTTTTGATTGGTAGTGTATTTTAAATGATACAAATATTAACGATATTACTGTTTTTACTCTACTATTTTTACAAATTTTTCTGAACCTTTATTGCACTCCATCATGTTTCATTGAATATTTAAAATCACAGTTTTTGTTTGATCAAGGACAAACAGCGCTGATCCAGGAACGCGTCCTACTTGGCCACGCAGAGGACAAAAGATGAATCGAGAGCTTACAGGTGCGATCAGCTTTAGATAACACCTCTACACATTACTTCCACCCCCTCTTGCAAAGTGTCCCGTTTACTGCCGGCGCGCTGGAGGTGTTTAAGGATTGCGCCCCGCCGCCTCCGTGCTCCTGTGAGCTTCACACTTCATTTGTACGGAAACCTCCCAGCGGCAGCAAATACTTCATGAGCGCTGCCAGCATAAATCATCAGGCCCGACAAGCCCGTCTGCAGCTTTCAGACAGCCGTGGGACACTAAGGGTCTCTATTTTCAGATGTCCCGCAGGTTTCACCCTGTTAAAGGCGTCGGGGCATTGTCCTTGGCACACCTCCAGCCAAACTGGGACAGCAGTATGCAGATTTGATTGCTTGTGAAGTGATTTGGAGCAACCAGGGGCTTAACTGTATGAGAAATGACTGACCCTCACAACAAGCTGCGAAACCAGAAGCCTCCTATTTCATCCGGAGAGAACGATAGGAAATGATGCGTAAATCAGTGCATGGGTCAAAAATTTTTATTTTTATTTTATGCCAAAAATCATTAGGAAATTAAGTAAAGATCATGTTCCATGATGATTTTTTGTAAAATTCCTACTGTAAATATATCAAAATGTAATTTTTGATTTGTAAAATGCATTGTTAAGAACATAATTTAGACAACTTTAAAGGTGATTTTCTCAGTATTTTGATTTTTTTGCACCCTCAGATTTCTGATTTTCAAATAGATGTATCTCGGTCAAATATTGTTCTATCCTAACAAACTATGCATCAATAGAAAGCTTATTTATTTACCTTATGACTGGTTTTGTGGTCCAGGGTCACATTTATGCAATGAATTATGACCTAAAATGTGTATATATAATAAACATTTTATAAATTTTAGAAAACTATATTGAATATGTTATTCAACTAACTTAAAAAATATACACCCCCAAGATTTTAATGTTTTTTTTTTTAAGTAGGTCTCTTCGGCTCACCAAGTCTGCATTTATTTGATCCAAAGTACAGCAAAAACAGTAAAATAAAAAAAAAATGTACTATTTAAAATAACTATTGTCTATTTAAATATATTTGAAAATGTAATTTATTCCTGTGATTTCAAAGCTGATTTTTTAGCATCATCAACTAAATTTATCAAGCAGTCAAATGTCTTTGTCCCTCAAAAATAAGGTAATTGTGACTTTGTATCTCACAATTTTAAACTCAATCTCATAAATGCCTGTTTTATTTTTTACTCTGAGACAGAAGCAATCATCCATTTTTTTGAGCACAGCAACAAGAAACCAAGATCCATTTATCAGCAACCACTCTTGAGTTTTGTCTTAAAAAGGCCAGAGATGATGTTCCTAATTCTTAGATCCTCTCAGTGTTTGGCTTTTGCGCTATCAACCCCACTTCTATTTGATACGGAAAGACCATCATTAGTTCCTGCTTCTCTCGTCGTACTTGTTTATTTTCACTTGAAACCGTCAGGCAACGTGCCGACCCACAAATGAAAACAGAATCGGAGAACTTTTATCAATTAGCCTTGATAAAGATGACAGAACGTTGAGCACAATGTTCATTTTGAAAAGGAAACACACGTGTTTTGTCTTAAAACAATGTAATAGTGTCGAACTCGCTCTAAGTAGCGCTAAATAAGCCCATTGAGTCATTTCCTGGCTGAGGCGATCCAAAGCAAACATTGATCCAAGCTGAACTTATGGATGTTTGCGTTCATTGATAGGGCCGTTTAAAGACCCTCAGTGCAGGTTTAGACAAACAGCTGGCAATGTGTTTGAACAGCTCACAGCATTAACCGATCCGTTTCATCTGACACATTAACGGGCGTTAATCATCACGTGCTGCATAATGGAGCATTTGTCTGTCTTGGAGTGTATGTTATGAAAGTCTCCGGTGGAAATTCAGAATATAGTCAGGAAAAGTGACAGGAAATCATATAAAATCTCATGGAGATTCAGGCCTACATATTCTGGCAAGATATGCGCAGATAAGGCCCGTTCAATAAACTGACTCGGAGACGTTTGAACATTGCTATGCTCTTCAAGTTGAAGTAGCATTGCACAATCTAAACCAGGAACGAAAGCTCTCTATCTCGGATTTTCATCAGAGCTGTTCAGAAAGCCCTATTGATTTTCAGCGTGTATGACGAGGAAATGTAATGTAAAATGCAGACCGGCTATATCTTTGGTTCTTTGGAAAGATTACGAAGTGCAAACTCATAAAACCCACGGGAGGCAGACAGACAGCGGCAGTACAACTTTAGTTCTGTTTGGTTTAATTCAGTTTAGTTCAGTTTAGATCAATTTAGTTCAACAGAGCTGCTGGCAAATGTCATTTCTAAATGTAGCAGATGTTTCATGTTTTTGTTTCCAGTCAGTTCAGCTATGTTAAGTTCAATTTAGTTCTGTTCAGTTAAATTCAGTTCAGCAAAGCTGAGATCAATTTTAGTGTCAATTCAGTTCATTAAACTGCTGATGACATTGTGCAGTTTAGTTAAATTCAAATCAGTTCGACTTCGTTCTGTTCATTTTTAGAATCAGTTCAGGTCATTAAACTATTGATTTCACAGTTCAGTTAAATTAATTTCAGTTAAATTTACTTTACTTCAGTTTGGTCTGTTAACTTTTATCATAAGTTAAGTTTAGTGTCAGTTTAGCTCAGTAACCTACTGATGGCTAAATGTCATTTCTAAATTTTTTCAGTTTTTATATTTTGTTCAGTTCAGTTAAGTTCTATTCAGTTCACTAAAGTTCGGATTAGTTTCGTTTAATTATAGTGTCAATTCAGTTCATTAAGCTACTGATTGCACGGCTCAGTTCAGTTAAATTAATTTCAGTTAAATTCAGTTTACTTCGGTTCAATTTCAGTGTCAATTCAGTTCATTAAACTACTGATTGCACGGTTCAGTTCAGTTAAATTAAGTTCAGTTTACTTCAATTCAGCTTAGGTCTGTTTACTTTTGTAATAAGTTAAGTTAATTAAATTACTGATTACACTGTTCAGTTCAGTTAAGTTCATTTCAGTTCAATTCTGTTCTCTTCAGTTCAATTTCAGTGTTAATTCAGTTCATTAAACTACATTGTTGACATTGTTCAGTTCAGTTAAATTCAGTTTGGTTTACTTCAGTTCAGTTTAGTGTCAATATAGCTCAGTAACCTACAGATGGCTAAATGTCATTTCTAAATTTTCTCAGTTTTTATATTTTGTTCAGTTAAGTTTAGGTAAATTTCTATTCAGTTCGGCTTAATTCGGTTTAATTTTAGTGTCAATTCAGTTCATTAAACTACTGATTGCACAGCTCAGTTCAGTTAAATTCTTTTCAGTTAAATTCAGTTTACTTCAGTTCGGTTCAATTTCAGTGTCAATTCAGTTAATTAAACTACTGATTACATGGTTCAGTTCAGTTTAGTTCTCTTCAGTTTAATTCCAGTGTCAATTCAGTTCATTAATCTACTGATGACATTGTTCAGTTCAGTTAAATTCAGTTCGGTTCACTTCAGTTTGGTTCAATTTAGTGTCAGTTTAGCTCAGTAAACTACTGATGGCTAAATGTAGTTTCTAAATTTTCTGTTTTTATTTATATTTTGTTCTGTTCAGTTCAGTTGAATTCTATTCAGTTCACTTCAGTTCAGCTTAGTTCAGTTTAATTTTAGTGTCAATTCAGTTCATTAAACTACTGATGACATTGTTCAGTTCAGTTAAATTCAGTTCGGTTTACTTCAGTTCAGTGAAGTTTGGTTCAGTTTGGTGTCAATTTAGCTCAGTAAACTACTGATGGCAAAATGTAATTTCTAATTTTTCTCAGTTTTTATTTATATTTTGTTCAGTTCAGTTAAATTAAATTTAGTTCACTTCAGTTTCGACTTAGTTCTGTTCATTTTTAGAATCAGTTTAGGTCATTAAACTACTGATTACACGGGTAAATTCAGTTAAATTCATTTCAGTTCAATTGAGTTCTCTTCAGTTCAGTTCAATTTCAGTGTCAGTTCAGTTCATTAAACTACTGATGTTCAGTTAAATTCAGTTTGGTTAACTTCAGTTCAGTGAGGTTTGGTTCAGTTTAGTGTCAATTTAGCTTAGTAAACTACTGAAATTTCTAAATTTTCTTAGTTTTTATTTTGATTTTGTTCAGTTAAATTAAATTCAGTTCACTTCAGTTCGGCTTAGTTCAGTTAAATTTTAGTGTCAATTCAGGTAATTAAACTATTGATGACATTGATCAGTTCAGATAAATTCAGTTCTGTTTACTTCAGTTCGGCTTAGTTCGGTTGAGTTTAGTGTCAGTTCAGTTCACTAAACTACTGATGGCTAAATGTCATTTCTATATTTTCTGTTTTTATTTATATTTTGTTTAGTTCAGTTTTGTTCAGCTAAGTTCAGTTAAATTCAGTTCAGTTTAGCTTAGTTCAGTTCAATTTTTGTGTCAATTAATTTCATTAAACTACTGATGACATTGTTCAGTTCAGTTAAATTCAGATCAGTTCAATTTTAGTGTAAATTCAGTTCATTAAACTACTGATGACATTGATTAATACAGTTAAATTCGGTTAGGCTTAGTTCTGTTCATTTTATTGTCGGTTCAGTTCATTAAACTACTGATTGCATTATTCTGTTTAGTTAAATGCAGTTCACTTCAATGTTAGTGTGAATTCAGTACTAAAATACTGATGACATTTGTTCAGTGCCGTTAAATTCAGTTTAGAAATTTCTCTTTTATTTATATTTAGTTCAGTTCAGCTAAGTTCAGTTACATTTAGTTTGCCAATTAAACACACTTTATTTCATTTAAGGTCAGTTTAGTTTAACATAATTGCTAGGAAATGTAATTTCTAAATGTAACAGATGTTTCTTGTTTTCCTTTTCAGTCTGTTCAGCTTTAAGTCACATTTTGTTCGATTAAATTCCGTTCAGTTAATTTAGATTCTGTTCTGTTCAGTTTGATTTCAGTCTAATCAGTAAAAGAAAAGTTCAAGAAAAATGCCATTTCTAAAATAATTTTATGTTTTTGTTTATATTGAATTAATTTCAGCTATGCTTTGCTCAACCTGAAGTTCAAATAAAAGTTTAATTGCCTTTAATTGAATTAAGCTTAGTTCAGTCTCTTCAGTATAGTTCAATACGGATGAGTTGAGTTTCATTTAGTGTAAATTCAGTTCCGTAAAACTACTGATGGCTAATTATAATTTTTTTTATGTAGTACATTTTTTGTTTTTATTTACATTTAATTTAATTTAAGCAATGTTTAAATCAGTTTGAATCGGTTCCCTTCCATTTTATTTAGCTTGGTTCATTCTCTTCTGTGCAGCTCAGTAGGGTTAAGTTTAGCTTATTTATTAACTGCTGAACAGCATTTTTAAATGACGTTTCTAGATGTAAAGATTGTGGACGTGTTTTAGTAACCATGACTCAGATACAGACATGTAATGAAGCAATTCCTTGATGATTAGCTCTTTTTGTTGGCTGTTGGGGTTTTCCAGTGCAGCCCTATATATATATATATATATATATATATTTAAAACTGAGGTTGTTATTTAACTAGAGCTCTGTGAAACAGCAGTGAAAGTAGTTTTTCTTGCTCCCCTTGGTGCTTCCAACACAAGTTCACGTTTTCTAGGAAGCACCTGCTTTTGAGGTATTTTTAATAAAGTCAATCACCACTGCAAGACTTTTTATTATTAAAAGTAAAAACTTACAGTTTATACGCTTGTATAATATTAGGTTAAGCATATGCATAATGTCTAGAATAGAACAAATGCATGCAATTGCAAACTTTTCTTTGCAATTCTGCTTATTTTTGTGCAAAATCATAGAAAACAAATTACTGTTGATCTTTTCCTTCAAACTTTATGCATGCATTAGGTTTCTCTACCAAACTGCTCATTTATTAATAAAAAGAAAAAAGAAAACGGTGAGTTATAACAAAAAGCCATTTTTATTCTCAAAGACAAATGATACAATCATCAGAAATGCTCAAAAATCTCACACATTTTTACTGGATTGTTAGTCCCATACAAACAGGTTAAAGTTTCAGAAACTTTATGGATGAAACAGGACGAAAGATTGTCGAAACTGAAACATCTGTACAGTATGTGCATGGAAATAATGCTCGACACAAATGAGATAATGCCTTCTCCCGTTGTTTACAAACAAAGCATTTTGATGAATCCAAACGATGCATATTTCGATAGCAGTTTTTCCAGGGTTTCAAATACGAAACACTTAGTTAAAAGTACAGAAATGTCAATAATGGATTGTGAAAGACGTCGCGGAAGCATTTGGTTTTCTTCATGTGTTAACTTGACCTGGCAATGTAAATGAAATTTGCAAATAGATATTCCAAGGAGAAGCCCCAAACTCTCTGTATGTCTGCGATATGAGAGAACGCCAGAACGTACTAAAAATCTCAATGCTTTTTTAATATAGAATGAATATGGAAGGAATCTCTGCTACTGACCCATAAAACAGACTCTTGCAAGGGTACTACATAAAAAAGGGTCAATGAAAAGCATAGTCCATAGCCCAGAAGCATATAAATATTTGGCCCTGTGACATGTTCGATTAAGACAGACCAATGTTGTTCTTGTATTATCAGGCATATTGAAGCAATTAAACACGAATTCATACAAAGTTAACAGTGCAGAGGTTCTTTACATTTGCAGTTACCTGCTTGCAGCTTTTTGTAAACATTCTGTAAACATAAACGCTCTCCTCACTACCAGAAGACACCACGGTAAAAGAAAAGGCTAAAATAGTGGGGCAGTTAAGAACAGCAGTGTAAGTGTTGTTTTTTGTTACCGAACTCAAAGAAATGTAATACTGTACAGAAGAAATTAGTTCAAATTTCTCGTTTTTGGGTGAATCTCCAAAAAAGAATATGCTCAGGTTATATTTTATTAAAAATTATTTATTTTGCATTAAGTTTAGAACCATTTTTTTTTAATTTTTGCATTGCAATTATGTGCATAATTATACATCACTGGAAATGCATGTTTTATATTAATTAAAAAGTATTTATTTGCCAATAAACCAAAAACATTTTTTTCAATGAAGAGAATTTGTGATAGAAATTTGGGAAATCATGCAAAATGTGACTTATTGAGTAAAATATAACCCGGACATTAATTTTTATTCTTTATATCTGGCATTGAGGCTTCATTTCTTTTACATCCCTTTAAAAGAAGTGCTTTGTTCTAAACAAAAATAGAAATAAAAAGACAAGTGACATTTGTTCCAGAAGGGTGCTGCCAGCAGCCTATTAACTTACATTTGGACAAACATTCGATCAAGTACCACTTGTTGTTGAATCCAGAAACGTACACATTATTCTTCAAAGACGCCAACTACAAAGTGTAAAGAAAATCGCATTATTACAAATAGAATTGGTAACATATTTGCAGGAGCTCTCATTTCATCCTAACTCATTATGGTTTGTTGACTAATAAATAATAATAATTATAGAAATAGAGATGATAAACTTTTCTGGTAAACATCCATTGTGTAATTTCGGCTACTCAATTTGATTGTCCGTTCAGTATAACGTTTGCTTGTAAAATGTCTTTCAGCCCACAGATTGCCAAAGATTCTGTTGTCTAACATGCCAGTAATTTCAAAGTACTTGATTATATTGTACCTCAAGAACATTAGCACACAGCAAAGAGACATTTCTGAGTTTGATTGTTGTAGTACAGTTTGCATAGTGTTTAACTAACCTACAAAGTGCAGTTAACCATCCAGTTATAGAACAGAAGGCTGATGTCTGTATTGATTTCATATTTGCACGAGAGATGGAAACCGGTCGTTTTATTATTGCAAGTGCATGCGTGAGATTTGATCATGTCTGTATCTGAAGATGATGCAAAGATTTAGGCCACTGCTGCAAGAGTTTGGTCGTTCTTGTAGTCACCAAAAAACATTAAATAAACAATACATCTAAAATAAATTAACTAGATAAACATTGGATACCAAAATCAAACAAGTGGAGAGTGCAGCACGTCAACTCTCGTAACATATCTTTGTACATTTATCGATTATAGATGTAGCTCAGATTTACTCAGTCGAAAACGTTTCTGGATGTCTTAATGCTTAATATAAAAAGTTTCTGACTGAGACTTTGTTCTGAGAAAAATAAGAAAAATCCACAAACGTTTAATTGTGGATATAGTCTTACAATGAAATATCCGTCCTTCATTGCTTACGTATCATTGGATTTTCTTTTTGGTTGCTTTACAGTAACAATAATAATAATAACAAAACATTTAAATTACAAAATGAGTAAATATTTCATTAAGTTAGTAATAGATGTCCCAAAAATAATATTCAAACGTCTTAAATTTCGTCCCTCTAAACACATTGCATAATTTAATGTTTATATGGCTTATATTGCTTTTCGAATCAGTACCGTTTGCTACCGTTTCATACATAAATTAAAATAATCAGAGGGAATTAGCCAGTACTGTTTCAGATGGCTGACTTCTAGCACGCATAAATAAAACAAAAACAAAAAAACAATTGCTTTCAGTGTTAAGAAATGCTAAGTTATACCGAGTTAGTATAAAAATATTCTGCGCCAATAGATGCATTCCTATTGCAATGAAAGTTTAGGTCTAGGACAGACAAAGGGATAGTTCATCCAAAAATGTTTACTCTTAAATATAGATCTTTACACAAGGCTATTGAATAGACTTAACACACAAGTCATATGGACCACTTTTTTGGTGCTTGCTAGAGTTTAAAAGCTCCAAGAATTATCTTAAAGAGGATTTCAGAGCTTGACAGTGACAGTATGCTCTCGTTGTATCTAAATGTGCAGCATTAATATTGTACTAAGCATCTCCTTTTGTGTTTTGCAGAAGAAAGGAAGTCATACAGGTTTGGAACGACATGAAGGTAAGTATATTTAAATTTTTGGTTGAACTATTCCTTTAAATTTAGACTTGCATGTGTTACATCACTGATAAAGTGGAATGTCGGATGAATTAGACTAAAGGTACGTTCACATTTACCATTGCTCTGCAAATTTCGCTGTAATATTGCTAATGTGATCGCACTTTAATGCCGTAAATCATTCCCTTTAAGGGTCATCTGTTTTCTAGATTTAAAAAAAACATCAGTGTAGTCATAAAAATACACTGCAACCATTCAATTTTGTACCTTTGTACCAGTGAGTACCAACGAGTACCAGTGAGTCCCAGCGAGTACTAATGAGTACAAACAAGTATCAATGAGTACTAATGAGTACCAGTGAGTACCAAAGAGTACCAGCAAGTACCAATGAGTACAAACAAGTACCAATGAGTACTAATGAGTACCAGTGAGTCCCAGCGAGTACTAATGAGTACAAACAAGTATCAATGAGTACTAATGAGTACCAGTGAGTACCAAAGAGTACCAGCAAGTACCAATGAGTACAAACAAGTAACAGCGAGTACTAATGAGTACCAACAAGTACCAGGGAGTACTAACAAGTACCAGCGAGTACCAGCAAGTACCAATGAGTACCAGCAAGTACCAATGAGTACCAGCAAGTACCAATGAGTAAAAACAAGTACCAATGAGTACAAACAAGTACCAGAAAGTAACAATGAGTACAAACAAGTACCAATGAGTACTGAGTACCAGCAATTACCAATGAGTACCAGTGAGTACCAGCAATTACCAATGAGGACCAGAGAGTACCACCGAGTACAAACCATTACCAATGAGTACTAATGAGTACCTGCGAGTATTAGCAAGTACCAGTGAGTATCAATGAGTACCAGCGAGTACCAATGAATTTGTGCTTTAAATCCGATGATACTTTCATGCAACTATCTCTCGCACTCTGTCTTTAAGGCTAACAGTGCTGCGCTGAGGTCTTGTTTGACCAGCTCGTCTCAATATGGTCTCCAAACAGACTCGTCCATCCTGCCGCTGGAGTTGAGCACAGTTGGCGAGCTGCTGTGGCTGCCGTCCGCCTCGCCTCCGTCCGGCTGATTGGGCAGGTTGGGGTTGATGAGGGTGCTGCCTGTGGAAGCGCTAGTGCAAGGCGGCAGCATCCTGGAGGGGGATCGATCTCCGCCAGGCACCATTGAGAACTGGTACGACCCGGAAGAGGCACCGTAATAGAGATACGGCGTGCTGCTGGTCTGGAAGGGCCCGCTCTGGTTCTGGGTGGATCCGGGGTACGGCGGAGGCAGGTAGGTGTGGTAGTGGGTGGTGGTGGACATGCCCAGAGACATGCCCGAGGTGACCGGCGTGGGGGTGTATGTGAAGGTCGCAGGGTAGTGCATTCTCGGACTAGGGAAACGGGAATCTGCGAGAGAGGACAGACCGGGAAATTGACGTTCAAACTGGCGCGGGTCAGCCGAGAACGGACTGAGATCTGACGTACCTGGTGGGAAGAGAGAGAGAGAAGAACAGTTTGTTAGTGATATTAAATTTTAGAAAATGTGTTGAGAACAATTTTCTCTCAGTGGGGTCCAAAAATCTGGGTTTACTAGTTGTCTTTTGTCTATCTTTTTAAATTATTATGCATTGGTAAATAAATGCTTTGATTACAAAAAAAAGATATAATATTACATTTATGCTTTTTTTAAAGATACATTTTCCATTAAATATTACATTATATTCGTTGTAATTTTTTAAAACTTTATTTTATTGAACTATCACATAGAAAAAGTGCATAATCTGAATTATTTTCTTTTAATTTTACATCCTAAATTATATTTTATATTGAAAAAATGCAATTCAAAATAACAGTTTTTTATTTTGATATACTTTAAAATGTAATTTATTTCTGTAAGGCAAAGCTGAATTTTCATCAGCCATTACTCCAGTGTTCAGTGTCACATGATCCTTCAGAAATCATTCTAAAATACTGATTTATTACTTTTATTATTAATGTTGGAAACAGTTGTGCTGCATAATTTTTTTTTAATTTTTTAATTTTTTCAGGATTCTTTGATGAATAAAAAGTTAAAAAAGAACAGCATTTATTTAAAATAGATTTTTTTTACTAACAATATAAGACTTTACTATCACTTTTTATTATATTACTGACCCCAAACTTTGAACGAGGTATTTATTGTTACAAAGGTTGTCTATTTTAAATAAATGCTGTTCTTTTTAACATTTTATTCATCAAAGAATCCTGAAAAACTATCACAGGTTACAAAAAATAAATAAATAAATAAATAAAAAAATATGCAGCACAGTTTCCAACATTGATGATAATTTAAAATATTAGAATGATTTCTTAAGGACCATGTGACACTGAAGACTGGAGTAATGATGCTGAAATTTCAGCTTTCCATCACAGGAATAAATTATATTTTAAAGTGTATTAAAATAGAAAACCACTATTTTAAATTGCACTAACATTTTACAATAGTAAATTTTTTTTCTGTATTTTTAATCAAATAAACGCAACCCTGATGAGCAGAAAAGTCTGCTGTGTTCAGAAAAGTTGGCAGTGTTTATATATTATTCATTTTTTTAATTTCATTTTTTTTTTTTTTAAGAAAATCACACATTTTGGATGTGATGCCAGATGTTTGGGCCCCATTGCATATAACATTCAGATGCCATTTCTGTTCATATTGACAATTAATGACAATAAATCGGTTCTAAAACGGAATAATTTTATATTTTATTTTTTGTAGTTAAATATTTAGTTGTGCTAAATGCGCTGTTTTTAAACTAAGTTTTATTTATTTGATCACTTCTGAAAAAAAAACTACTGTAAATTATGAGTAGCTTAAGTTTCAAAGTAGCTTCATCCACACCGACTGAGACTGAAATTAAGAGACATTATTAAATCAGACAGAAGAGGGCGCTGTCAAACTTAATTTGCATGCAGCTCAAACTAACTATTCTGTCAACACAAAACTGCTCTTTATAAACTGAAAAGAAGGATGGAGTGCATGCAACTTTATCTGCATTTCTTATCCAAATAATAAATGTGAAAAGTAATGGAAGTGAATATGAACAAACAGTTTAGTCTTTGTTATTATGTAAAAACATCCCAAGCCATGAAAGCGTCAGAATGACACTTCAAAGTGCAAGAAAATGCTCTTATTGTTGCGCATTGATCCAGAAGTTCCTGTTTGCGACTTCGCATGAACAGATTCTCTTTACAAGCTCAGACTTAGGAGTTTTAATCAAGGAAAATGGAATAAATTTTCACCAACCGACAAGCGAAACTGGATCATCTTGCATGTCAGTGGTTTAATTGCCTTAGCAAAACATAAACTTGAATTAAATGTTTATTTGCAACCTGAATTACACAATACTTGGGTTGATTCAAGGTCAGGATGAAGACTAATGCTGCAAAAATGTCACCGGGCCATAAAAGATCTGTATGCAAACGAACTGTCAAACGGCGCTGAAAGATTTCGAGTTTGGCTTCTGGCTGTTTGTTTCTTCAGGGCCGTTTGCCCAAGGTTGTTCTGGGGTTCGTATGTGAACGTGTACGTCGTGTGCGTTCACGCTCACATGCACAAACACACGCATCCTCGCATTTATATGAATATCAAAGAGAAATGTCGGAATAAACTGGGAGCGCACATGGAAACGCTTAGAGGAAAAAACAGTTTCCACAGGATGCATAATGAGCAGTCTCAGATGTGGTGGCATGTCTGCGATTAGCCAAAGAGAAGGGCCGATCTTCTCTCTTAGAACCGCAAGATGTTTTTAAATTATAAACCACTAATGGGCTGTGACTCCCAGAACCCCAGGAGAGAGAATCCCAGAGGAACATCTTATCATCTCCACATCTGTCTATTTTTGCACTCCGTATTCATCACGATCAGCTTTTCAAATGGAGCCGCCTGCTAAATTAAAGGCTATAAACAAACAGTCCCAAATTCCACTCCTCTTTTCCTTTTCATTCCGTTTCCCCTTTCTTTTCCTTTCCTGTCAAACAAACAACTCCAAACTCTTTTCTTTTCCTTTCTGTTTCCCCTTTCCTGACCTTTCCTGTTTCAGTTTCACCTTCTTTCCTTTACTTCAAAAAAAGTAAAAGCTTCTCTTGTCCATTTCCCGTTTTCTTTCTGTTCTTTTTTTCCTTTCTTGTCCCATTTCCCTTTTCATACAAACCCAAAATGGTTTTTCCTTCCTCTTCCCCTTTCTTAAGCTTTCCCCTTTTCTTTCCTTTACTTCAAAAATGTAAAATCTTTTCTTGTCCATTTCTCATTTTCTTTACTTTCTTTTTCTGTTTCTGTTTCTTTCATACAAACCCAAACCCAATTCAATTCCCATTTCCTGACCTTTCCCATTTAAATTTCTTTCCTTCAAACAAACCAATCTATTTTTCTGTTTCCCCTTTCCTTACCTTACTGTTTCCCTATTCCTTTCCCATTTCCAGTTTTCTCTCTTTCACTTTTAAAAAAGCAAAATCACTTCCTTTCTGTTTTCCTTTTCTCTTCCTTTTTCCATTTTCCTTTTTCTTTCTTTCAAACAAGCCAACATTTCCATTTACTCTTTCTTTTACTTCAGATATACTTAAACTCCTGTTCCTTTCTATTTCCCATATCTTGACCTTTCCCAGGTAATTTTACTCTTTTCCTCCATTTACTAATTGGAAATCTTTTCCTTTTCTTTTCATTTCCCATTTCAGTTTCTTTCCATTACTTCAAACTAATCAAACTATTTTTTCCTTTTCCCCTTTTCTTACCCCACGGTTTCCCTGTTCCTTTCCCATTTCCACTTTTCACTTTTACTTCGAAAAAAGCAAAATCACTTCCTTTCTGTTTTCCTTTTCTCTTCCTTTTCCCCTTATTTTCATTCAAGCATGCAAATCTTTTTCTTTTCCTTTCCCTGTTTCTTTCTTTATTCATTTCCATTTCCTTTCTCATTTCCCTTTTTTCTTTTAAACAAACCAAAATCGTTCACACTTTCCTTTCAATTTCCATTTACCCTTTTCTTTCCTTTACTTCAGACAAACTAAAACTCATTTTCCTTTTAATTTCCACTTTCTTGACCTTTGCAAATCCAACTCTTTTCCTTTTCATTTCCCATTTCTTGACCTTTCCCATTTCAATTTCTTTCCTTTACTTAAAACAAACCATTTTTTCCTTTTCCCCTTTCTTGACCTTACTGTTATCCTGTTTCTTTCCTATTTCCACTTTTCTCTTTTACTTCAAAAAAGCAAAAATCAATTCCTTTCTGGTTTCCTTTTCTTTTCCTTTTTCCATTTTCCCTTATTTTCATTCAAACATGCAAGTCTTTTTCTTTTCTTTTCCCTGTTTCTCACTTTACTAATTCCCATTTCCCCTTTTCTTTCTTTTAAACAAACCAAAATTGTTCCCACTTTCATTTCGATTTCCATTTACCCTTTCCTTTACGTCAGGCAAACTAAAACTTCTTTCCTTTACATTTCCAGTTTCTTGACCTTTCCCAGGTTTTTTTTTTTTTTTTTACTTTTCTTGTCTTTACTTTAAACAAATTGAAAAACTTCTTTTCATTTCCCATTTCCTGACCTTTCCCATTTCAATTTCTTTCCTTTACTTAAAAAAAAAAAATGCAAAATCACTTCCCTTCTGTTTTACATTTTCCCTTATTTTAATTTCATTCTTATTTTTTTCCCTGTTCCTTTCTGTACTACTTCCTATTTCCTTTCCCATTTCTCTTTCCAATCCCAGATTATACACTTGCCAGTTTAGTTGGGAGTGCAGTGCGCTTCTGCACTTTTGAAGAGCTGTGATATTTCAGTGATTTTGTCACGTCGCATCTGGCGTGGACAGCCAAATTGCTTTTACTTTTTCTTTTACTTCAAACAAACTATTTTTTTTTTCATTTTCCCTTTGCTGACTTTCCCCCACTTCAGTTTCCCCTTTTCTTTCCTTTTACTTCAAACAAACCAAAATCTTTTTCTTTCCGTTTTCCTCACAATTTCCCCTTTCACATTCGCCCCCCCCCCTCCCCAAAATCAAAAACAATCCAGAAATATTTTCTGTTTCCCCTTTTTCATGTCCATTTCTCCTTTTCCTTCACTTCAAACAAAGCATCTGATCTAATCGCATCTCATCCTTCCTCTCACCCTGTTTTTGAGGTAAAGTACTATTCTGCCGATAAATCCAGCGGCGTCTTTCCCGTCAGCCCGTCTGCCTGTTTAGGAGCGGTCGCGTGTCGTCCGTGAGCGGCGCTTTATGAGTGACAGTTCAGCAAACTTTACAGAACATGTGTGGCCAATTATGAGCAGATTGTCTCTCCACATTATCAACTCTTGACATTTCAAACCAAACAAAAAAGACACTTCAGGGAGACAGTGCAGAAGAGAGGAGACCCAAGTCACATTTCCAAAACAATGACAGAAATTCACATATACAACCTTCAATCACCATTAGACATCCACGAGAATGAACCCATTATGCTATCAGCTCTTGCCAGACATTTTTTGGCTAAACTTAATACAACATCAATCACTTTGTATTACAGGGATGGTGTGGTCTAATAGCTGAAGCTCAAGGCTAGAAACCAAGAAGACCGTGATGGCTCAAACTGTGACCTATCATCAGTGTGATCTCGTGACCTTTGACCTCTGGTTGCTTCAGGGTTGCCTGCTACAAGACTGCCTGCTTACTTTAAGAGTGCATTAAGAGGTACGGAAGCCACTAACTAAGACGTATCATTAGGTTTTGTATGTTTTGGTTTGGACTTTTGAAAGAAAATAATACTTTTATTCAGCGAGGACGCATTACATTGATTAAAAGTGACAGTAAAGACATTTATAATGCTACAAATGTATATGTTCATAAACATCGTAATATTAAACAGTGCAACTGTTTTCAAAATTGATAATAATCAGAAATGCTTCTTGAGCAGCAAATCAGCATATTAGAATGATTTCTGAAGGATCATGTGACACTGAAGACCTGAGTAATGGTGCTGAAAATTCAGCTTTGCATCACAGGAATAAATTATATTTTAAAATATATTAAAATAGACAATGGTTATTCTAAATTGTAATAATATTTCACAATATTATTGTATTTTACTGCATTTTTTTATAAAATGGTGAGCAGAAGAGAGTTTTTTTTCAAAAACATGATACTGCTAAAGTACTTTTTTGTAATCATTCGCCATCATGGTGTATGGGTCAACTTTTAAGGTTTCAAATACGTTTTTGGAGAATAAAATGTCAAAATTTGGTTGAAATAATGTTACATTGTCATTCAGTGTAACAATATTTATGTAAAAATTCAAACAACATGCTTATTCTGACTTGTACATATTAAAATATATAAAAGAATAAGGGAGCATATAACATTTTACTGAGTTTTAAATGAGTAAAACAATTCTTACTGACAAATGGACAAAACCTAGGATAGTGGCAAATTTTACAAATGTAGAATTACAACTAATTAGTATTTGGGGTGAAAGTAATTCATCTTTTAATATGTCATAAATAGATTTTTTTTTGTAAATATGCCTGACAAGATTGTTATACAGAATTACATTTTAGTGGGTGTCTTCTGTAAATTAGGGAAAAATGTATGATATTTATTTTTTTGCTTTAGAAAAACAAAACCAAAAATGCAATTAAATTAAACAGAAAACTTTAAAACATTTTTTAAAGCAGTATTACATATATTGTTTTTATGCTTAAACCCTTTTACGTCTTTGACCCAAATTGCAATGGAAATACTATGGTTCTGTGGACATACAACATGGTATTTTTCCCAGTGTTGTTTTCGTCAACGATGACGATGACGAAATCATTTCGTTGACGCCACTTTTTTTCATGACGATAACGAGACGATGACGAGATAAATGGCTCGTTGATGACTAAAACATGACGATACGTGTGTGAGTTTTCGTTGACGAGACGAGAATAGACTAAAATGTTAGTGGGTGGTCCGTCAGACGTTTAAAATGCATGACATTTCTGCTTATTGTGCATGCCAATCAAAACCTAAAACGTATCTGCCGCTATGGCAAGCCGTTTTAGCATTAAATACTCTTTGCCATACTAGTATGGCAAGCCGTTTTAGCATTCCATCCTTGTTTGTCTTTTCATGTTTTAAAACATTCCTTCATTATTGTAATTATTGGTGAAAATAGTCGATCCGGAAGCTCACATTGTGTTGAACTATAGATCTGCTTTTTTCAGAACTTACAAGTGACACACTACCCAACAGCAAAATACTTACTGACCTACATTAATTTGTTAAAAGACTCCTTTTTTGACTAAAACTAGACTAAAACCTTTTTGACTTTTCGTCGACTAAAATTGGACTAAAACTATCACATATAGAAGTGACTAAAATTTGACTAAAACTAATAAGCATTTTAGTCCAAAAGACTAAGACTAAATTTAAGGTGGTTGTCAAAAACAACACTGATTTTTCCAAAATTACTTGAATGCTCTAATACAGTGGTTCTCAATCCTGGTCCTGGGGGACCCCTGCTCTGCACATTTTGCATGTCTCCCTTATTTAACACACCTGACTGAGATCATCAGCTCATTAGTAGAGATCCATTAACTGAACTAACAAGCTGAAGATCTCAATCAGGTGTGTTAAATAAGACAGACATGCAAAATGTGCAGAGCAGGGGTCCTCCAGGACCAGGATTGAGAACCACTGCTCTAATACATTAATATATACAGTACCATGGCTCTGACTGAGTGCCACGTTAAAGTACCATGTTTAGTGGACATGTACCATGGTATTATCTCAAGACCTTAAAGTACATTTACATTTGTTCCTTTGGCAGACATTTGATCTGTATATTCATTCTGTGTTATTGCATGTATCCTAAAAAGCCTACTTTAACAGACTTTCGCAAACTGTAAAATCAAAGTTCTTTCCGGTCCTCCAGTGTCCTGTGATCCCACTCTGATAATTCATCGCTCTCTGTGTAATATTATGCATGCCTTCATCTGCGTCCTTATCAGTCACCAGGTCTCTGGCTGAAAGGTGTAACACGAGCCTACGCTTGAGAAGAATAGCCACGCAAGCAGCTGCAGAGGGTGCGATGCGTTCGGGACGTGTCTTCTGGAGGCCGAGCCATTCAGCGGCGCTCCGAGGAAGAATAGGGGGCGTTAGGACCAAGAGGTGCGTGTGTCTCTTTGAGGAAAGAACAAAGGCTGACATCTCCAAGATGAAAGCCGGGTGAAATCTAAACTAATCAAACCCAACGAGGCAGCTGGCCGGGGTTCAAAAAGCAGCCACACCAAGAAGTCATTTAAACTTTCACATTCGCTCCAGGCTCAAAGAAAACAGTTAGGGTGGGGAGCCAAGAGAAAGAGAAAAAAAAAAGAGTTCAAAAACCAACCTGGCGGAGAGTCAAACAGGTGTATTAAAGAAAACGTCCACGCTGTGTGTTTGTTTCAAAACGAACCCCAAAGGGCGGGTGGAACACAATCTGGTGCCTATTTTATTAATAAAGGCACGGTCACAGCAAACTCTTCTAAAGGTTTGGGCTGGAGAGCTTTTGGGTATAGTTGACGACAAATTGCTTTTGGAAAGGCCATCTAAATCTATTTTTAATACCCCATCTAAAAGTATTTTAAACAACATTCTTTTGTAATTATTGTTCATGAACTCATGTGAATTTAAACTCTACGTGGAATATTTATGTTTTAAAAATGCATTTGTCACACCACAGGCCTCTTAAAATTAAATTTATGGACCAATTTTTTATTTTTTATTAATTAATAAAAAACATTAATTGTATAATTAAATTTATATATTATAATAATAATAATAATAATTATTATTATTATCATTATTATTATTATTATGTTTATTTTTTAATTTTTTAATTATTATTGTATTTACACTGCTGTTTTGCCACTAGATACTTTTAACTTATGATACATTTTTTATAATTTAACATTTTAAAAACTAATTATTGTCTCACCACAGGCAACTTAAAATAATGTAGTGTGGAGCAAAAAAATAAATAAATTAATAAATTTAAATATAAAATAAATTATTGTGCATGCGGAAAATTATATATATATATATATTTTTTTTATTTTTATTTTTTTTATTCACTAGATAATTTTAAATGATGCAATATTTGTTATAATTTATTTCATTTATTGTTTCAAAATGATGTAGTGTGGACCACAAAAAATATATATACATTAAATATATAATAAATTATTGTGCATGCATAAAAAAAAAAAAAAATATATATATATATATATATATATATATAATATATATATTTTTAATATTTCATGTTTTATTATTTCATTTTTATACTTTTTTGACTTCACTAGATAATTTAAAATGACGCAATATTTGTGTGTGTGTGTGTGTGTGTATATATATATATATATATATATATATATATATATATATATATATATATATATATATATATATATATATATATATATATATATATATATAATATATATATATATATATATATATATATATATATATATATATATATATATATATATATATATATATATATATAT
>NC_133381.1:5135318-5189962 GCF_049309525.1 Garra rufa | reverse complement strand
TAATAATAATTATTATTATTATCATTATTATTATTATTATGTTTATTTTTTAATTTTTTAATTATTATTGTATTTACACTGCTGTTTTGCCACTAGATACTTTTAACTTATGATACATTTTTTATAATTTAACATTTTAAAAACTAATTATTGTCTCACCACAGGCAACTTAAAATAATGTAGTGTGGAGCAAAAAAATAAATAAATTAATAAATTTAAATATAAAATAAATTATTGTGCATGCGGAAAATTATATATATATATATATTTTTTTTATTTTTATTTTTTTTATTCACTAGATAATTTTAAATGATGCAATATTTGTTATAATTTATTTCATTTATTGTTTCAAAATGATGTAGTGTGGACCACAAAAAATATATATACATTAAATATATAATAAATTATTGTGCATGCATAAAAAAAAAAAAAAAAAAATATATATATATATATATATATATATAATATATATATTTTTTAATATTTCATGTTTTATTATTTCATTTTTATACTTTTTTGACTTCACTAGATAATTTAAAATGACGCAATATTTGTGTGTGTGTGTGTGTGTGTATATATATATATATATATATATATATATATATATATATATATATATATATATATATATATATATATATATATATATATAATAAAATAGAATATATAAGAGAGAGAATAAAATAGTGATCAGTTACAGAAGTTATGAAATACACTTTCCCTGCATTCAAATAAATTCTCTTATAAAATCCCATGAACATATTATGCACCAACTACCCATTTACCTTTTGAGGTCCATGAGTCAGAAACTCTAGTGTGTTTTATTGTTCCTTTTCAAGGCGTTTCAAAAGAGAGTTGAGTTCAAAGACTCCATTGGAGAGGACGGGGGTTAGAGGAGATATTCTTTCAAATGCTCTCTATTTTTAAAGGTGCTATTGCTTGGAAGACATTTGCCCGTGGGCGACGTAACAAACGCTTACAAAGCAGAAAGTTAACGCTGGAAAAATGCTTTGATTCGACTTCGGCGGAGAAAGAAGCGAACGAGTGTTTGGACAAATGTTCACGGCTAACACGATCAGCTAAGAAAGTAAATACAGGCACGTTGAGACTCTCTATTTCCCACATTTCTGAAATGAGAGGTTGGCAGAGAAAGCGATACGGGCCGGAGGAGAATTTTATTGCTTAGAGTTTGGTCTTTTATAGCTCAGTTGTGATTCATGTGGAGTCGACAAGAGAAAAACTCACTTTACTTCTGACATCTGTCTGAGTGAAACAGAATATTCAATGCATAAAAAGTAGGGCGGAGCTTAATTTGATCCATCTAAAATTGATTGGGTAATAAAAATTAGTCTCTGTTTGACAGATGGTCGCTGTAACAACCTGAAAATGTTGATTTCAGCTTGACTTTCGATATCAATTTTGACTCAAAATGACTGAAATACTTTAAAATACTTTAGGAAAATTGAAAAAAAAAAATTTGAGCAGCAAATGAGCACATTAGAATGATTTCTGAAGGATCACGTGACACTGAAGACTGGAGAAATGATGCTGAAAATTCCGCTTTGCATCACAGGAATCAATTGCATTTAATCAAATACTCAAATAGAATACAGTTAATTTAAATTGTAATAATATTTCACAATTTTATAGATTTTCTTGTATTTTTAATCAATTAAATGCAGCCTCTATAAGAAGAAACCTCTTTAAAAAATCACTTTTAGAACATCATGAACATTTTAGAACATGTGGATTTGATTTTGAGAGAACTTGTTGAGAATTTCTTGAGATCTTATTTCTGATTTGTATCCTCTCTAATAGGTGTTAGATTACCTGAGAGGCGTCTTGGCACGTCGCTGATGGTGGGCAGGCCTGTGGCGCGGGTGGAGGACAGCGGGGTGGTGGAGTGGATGGATGGAGATGTCATTTGGCTCAGGTAAGGAGTGTACGGCTGCTCGTAGGACCAGGGCGGAGAGGACTGCGCCTGTCGTGGATCTGTAAGAGTGATAAATGAGTTTACTCCAGTCAACATCTGCACAACAGCATCTTTTATAAATTTTTTATAGATACATATAGGAATTGAAAAATATTTATACTGCCTTTAATGATTTATTGCGTTTTTGCTGATTAAACAAAAAGTAAAATTAAAAAAAAAAAAAAAAAGGCATATAAAATTATTAATTAATTAAAGTTAATTGCTTTTAAATTGCTAATACATTTTGATAATTAAATAAATGTTAATATATATATATATATATATATGTGTGTATATTTAAAAAATTATATATATATATATAATATATTAATTAAATATTTTATCTGCATTTTTGCAGATTTAAAAGAGTTAAATAAAATAATAAAAAAATGGCATATCAAACTATTAATTGACTTTAATGTGCTTATAATAATAATAGTAATAATAATAATTTTCTGTGGCCTATAAAATAAATAGATTAAAAAAAAATAATAATAAAATAATATATATATATATATATATATATATACACACACATGCACATGTTTAATTGCTTTTAATGTGCACTGCATTTTTGCTTATTAAATGAATGTTTATTAAAATAAATTAAATAAAAGGTACAGAAAGTGCAAAATAGTACAATAATAAGGACCATAATGAGAACAACTGAAATAAAATAAATTAAAATAAATAAATAAATATGAGGCATTACAGGGAGAAGACGAGTTATGTTTAATTGGCGTGAAAATAATATGACAATGCAAAAAATCTTAATAGTCCTGAAATAGACTAGTCTTCATGCACAACATATATATTTATGTGTGTTTATGAGATTCACCGTCAGAAGAGTCCTTGGTGAGCCATATATCTAAAGACTCACAAAGTGGGTGACCTTTCTTTTTATAACAATACGGAGACCGAGAGCGAGCAGACTAGTATAAAAGGCCGTGGTATGTAAATAGCTTAATCACATTCAGAGCCAAGAACGGTTTCCTGTTTGCTTTCTACAGTATTCTAGTAAACACAGCGTCTGCTCTGACAGGAGAGAGACTGGAGACGCTCCAAGAGAATGGCAAACATTATGCAAACTTTAAAGCTGAGTGCATATGAGACAAAAAAAATAGCCCATGCTCCAATATGCCAAAAGTGAAGCAGGAACTAATGAAAATATTTGGACAAATGTAATGGAATTAAAGCAATAGTTCACCCAGAAATGAAAATCTGTCATTATTTACTCACTCTCATGTCGATCCAAACCCGTAAGCTGTTATTTTTTCCGTGGAACAAAATAAGAGGAATCTTCATCAGTCTGGTCTGCGCCATTTTAAATGAGATTTGACAATATTTGGCTCTGTTCCCCACTTAAAGCTATCATACGATTTCTGGAGACTTGAAAGTAGCTTTTTTGTCCTTCTCAGACGTGTTTTCAAAGATTCATCTTTTGTGTTTCGTCAAATAAAGAAACTCCGGTTTTCATTTTTGGGTGAACTATCCCTTTAAGGTGATGTAAGCAGGCAATTCCAAACAAAGATAATGCCTCGTTCCCGTAAAAAGCAGACAAAAGGATCTGCGACTGTCTGATTTGGCACGTCCATCAGTATCTCCTGTTTAAACCTGATTGACGTTGTCGAATTTCTATTTCTTGCATCATTCTCACCCACTCTCCTTTATCTGTCCGGGTTTATCTTCAGCAAATCAGGCCTCTTGTATAAACCTACCTGTTCTCCAAATACTGATGTTTGTATAGTACATAAACCACAGCGATTCTCCATTAAGGTCATGGCTGACGGCCAGACAGGCTGAAATATTTGCATTTGAGGGCCGGTTTACCTGAGATCTGAGTTTGCCCCTGCGGATTGAAGGAGTTCGGCGTGGCGTTGAGAGACGGCCGGGGACTCTGGGTTTGCACGGCAACTCTCATGGTGGTCTGGCGTAAACGCTCTAACTCGCTCAGGCGCTCGGAGAACAGCGGCGGTTTAGGGGGGTCTTCCAGTTTCTGTCTGTGTCCTACCGAACAATATCAGACAGAAGTTGCAGTTAATACACCTACTGCTCAATTCTGACCAACTTTAAAGGGATAGTTCAGTCAAAAATCAACATGCTGGCATCATTTGCACACCCTCATGTTGATGCAAACAGTGTGTTTTATCGTTCTTCTGACAAACTAAAGAAGAGAAGTTACACTCTTAAAAAATAAAGGTGTTTTTTATAATGCCTTAGAAGAAGCTTTTTTGTCTAAATGGTTCCATAAAGGACCTTTAACATCTGAAAAACCTGTCTGTTTTTTGGTGAAAGAAGGTTCTTCAGATTATAAAAAGGTAAGAAAGAGAGTTTTTTAAAGAACCTTTGACTCAATGGTTCTTTGTGGAACCAAAAATGGTTCTTCTATGGCATCGCTGTGAAGAACCTTTTAAAGCACCTTTATTTTTAAGAGCGTATGCAAAATGTTCAAGCTGGTCTTTCTATACAGGGAGGTACGTTGGAAAGTAGCATAAAAAGCACTGTAAAAGTGATCCATTTTATATATTCCAAGTCTTTTGTAATGACATTAGAGTGAATACATCATGACAGAACTATCATTTTTTGGGGACTATCTTTTAAAGGCATGGTTGGCCAAATATCTTTGGTATCTTTTACACATCTTCATGTTGTTGCAAACCTGTCTGATTTTTTTTAATTTCGAGAAACTCAAAAAGAGACGTAATAAATGTTTTGAATCTGGTCTTTCTATACAATGAAAGTGAATGGCAAAGTATAGCATTAAAAGCACAGTAGAGTAACTCATTCTCTGTTTGTTTTGTGTGCTGATAGATCCAAATGAGATCAAATAATAACTTAAAAGTTTGAACATAAATCTATTGCATTGTCTCTGAATGCTTGCAAATAAAGATCAAGGCTTTCATGGCATTTGACATTTGTCGTTTTTGGTCAGCGTTTACTGTCATTGTATTGGAAAGAGCAGTTTGTAGATTCTCAAAAGTGTCAAAAATTACATGCATAAAATATGACGCAACTGTCATTTTTAGACAAATTTAAATCTTTTAAAGGGATAGTTCGTCAATAATGTGCATTTTGGCATTATTAAAGCACTGTAATAGTGACCCATTCTTTGTTTTTTAAAGTCATATGATTGTTTTGTGTGACAAATAGATGCAATGAGATCAAATAACTTCTGTTTTTGGACACAAATCTTTTGCATGGACTTACATGCTTGCAAATAAAGCATAAAAGGCATATGGACTATGGCACTTTACGGCACTTTTATTTAAAAAATTTTTTTGTCATTTTTGGTCAGTGTTCACTTTTATTGTATGGAAAACAGCAGTTTGTAGATTCCCAAAATTTCTTAAAATGACATTAAAGTGAATGAATGATTACAAATTTACATTACAGAAATACATTTTTGGGCAAATTTCACTCTTTTAAATGGATAGTTTGCCAAACAATGAACTTTTTGGTATCATTTACACATTATAATTTTGTTGCCAACCTCTCTGTTTTTTATTCCGCTCAAGAAACTCGAAAAGAGATGTTATGCAAAATGTTCAAGCTGCTTTTTCTATACAAAAAAAGTGAATGGCAAAGTAGCATAAAAAAGAATGCTTGCAAACAACAGCACAAAAGTGCTGGTGTGGACTATTTTCATGGCACTTTTCTGGTGTTTTTGTCATTTTTGGTCTGTCATTTTTGAGACATTTCACTCTGTTAAAGGGATAGTTTCCCAAATAATGAAAATTTTGGCATCACCTACACACCATCATCAGATCTAATAAACCGTTTTGGACATTAATCTATTGCATGACTTTAGAAGGCTTGCAAATAAGGCACAGAAGTCATTTGGATTATTTCCATGGCACTTTTTTTTGGTGTTTTTGTCATTTTTGGTCAGTGTTTACTTTCACTGGATGGAAAAGAGCAGTTTGTAGATTCCCCAAAATGCCATTAAATGACATTAAATATTAAAAAAGTGATGACAGAAATGTCATGTTTGGGCTAATTTCACTCTTTTAAAGGGGTAGTTTGCCAAATAATGAACATTTTTGTATCATTTACAAACCCTCATGTCTGTTTTTGCTTTCTTCCAAGAAACTTAAAAAGAGACGTAACGCAAAATGGCCAAGCTGCACTTTCTATGCAAAAAAATAAAAAATAAAATAAAATAATTAATGGAAAAGTAGCATTAAAAACACTAAACAATCAAAAAGCAACTTAAATTTTGGATGCAGATCTATTGTACAGTTTCAGATCACTTGCAATAAAGCACAAGGGTCATATAGAGCATTATTATGGTACTGTTATGGTGTTTTTTTTTGTCATTTTTGGTCAGTGTTTACTTTTACTGTATGGAAAAGAGCAGTTTGTAGATTCCCGAAAATGGCATTAGATTAAATAAGTGATGACAGAAATGTCATGTTTGGGCTAATTTCACTCTTTTAAAGTGATAGCTCACCAAGTAATGAACATTTTGGTATCATTTACAAACCCTCATGTTTGTTTTTGCTTTCTTCCGAGAAACTTAAAAGAGACGTAATGCAAAATGTTCAAAAACACTATAAAATAATCAAAAAGCAACTTAATTTTTGGATGCAGTTTGTAGATCCCCCAAAATATCTTAAAATGACATTAGGGTGAATGAATTACGACAGTAGTGTCATTTTTGGTTGAATATACTCTCCTTATTGTTTCAAACCTGTATACTTATTTTCCCGAGAGAAAAAAAGGAGATGTTACACAAAATAACAATTTAAATTTGAACACAAAGCAATCGAATGGCTTCATAACAAGTCACATAAACATTTTCATGGGATTTTCATGGTGGTTTTTGTTCATTTTTTCACTGTATGGAAAAGCTCAGTTTGTGGATTCCCCAAAGTATCCTAAAATGACATAAGAATGAATAAATAATAACCAAAGTGTCATTTTTGGGATGAACTACACTCTTAAAGGAGCACTTCAGCAAATAGTGATCATATACACACCCTCACCGTGGTTGAAACCTGATAGTTTTGTGAGAGAAACATACCGCAATTAATTAAAATAGTCATTATTCATTGAAGTGTAAGAGAGATCTGGCATCTACAGCTGAAGGCTAGATTAAAATTACAGTCAGTTCCACCCAGAAAGCTATTGTATGACTTCAGGAGACATGAAATACACCATACAGATTGTATAAAATGATATGATACGATGCTGTTATCATAAATATTATAGTACATCCGGAGAAAACATGTTCCAATCAACATGATGACTGAAGTTTCATATTTTGGTGAACTGTCCCTTTAATGCCAACCAAACAATTAAAGCTCATTATTTATCAAACAACGCAGCAAAACAAAGGAGCAGATGAGTATGTGGGTCAGAAGCATCAGTGGTCTCTAATCGTAGAGATCTCAGTTTTCACAATAGCGACTGGCGCACAAAAGGAGGGGAAGTAAATCGACTTTCTACCTGCCCGTACACGCCGTTGTTTTACACCGTGGCGTGGATCCAAAAGAATTCACAGTCAAATTACACAACTGCTTTATTTCCCTATTATTCCTATCATGCTTGAAACTATGTCTGTGAGTCACGACAAAAGCATGACCCGCCAATGTTTATTCATCCATTTCCCATAAAAGAGGACAGACTCAATCCTCTATCCTGCAATAAAGAGTACGAGTCACGCCATGCCCCCACGTCCACCCCTTTCCCGATCACGTGAACCACCCTTTCCAGTCCATACGTAGCTCGACATCTCCACTAAAGAACCTGATCTCATTGGAACCGCACCGTTGTGTCAATACTCCAAAAGAATATGTGTTAAAGAGGGACTTTGTGAGTCTTTTTTCCGCGCTTGTCTGTCTCGCCCCGGTCGGTTGCTCTGAATGGCTGTAAAGTAAATATCGCACAGAAGAAAAGAGAAACTCCTGCAAAAGCTTGGCCGCTCTCCAGTGGGTTCGAGCCAGAGCTACCTCCAATCTCGCAAAACCTGATTGTGCTCTGGAGTTCGCTTGAGCAAACACTTCTCCACATTCACAGGCCAATGTCGAGCACTTTGCATTGAGAGTGTGAGCGATTCCCTAAAAGTATTCCCTCTTACTATGAGCTATTAAAGAAGCACAATCAATACTGCAGCTGTTAAAAAAGGGAACCAGATTTAATTTTGTTGAAGATGACTTCGGCCCCTGCGTCTGCCAGAATCTGCTGATATTTTCAACAGATTTAATTTTATGAAAGACATTAATATGGAAGTTTGTTGCTGCCATGGGATAAAAAAAAGCTAATTGCAATAGTTTACATCTCACAGTTTCTGAGAAAAAGTCAGAATTGCGAGATATAAATATAGTATTGCGGAAAAAAATCTGAATTGTGAGATATAAAGTCGCAGATATAATTTTTTTAATGTCTTATTCCATGAACAACAAAAACTGGAATTGCAAAATGTAAACTCGGAATTTAGAGGGAAAAAAAATCTGAATTGTGAGATAAAAAGTCGCAAATATATTTTTTATTTCTTATTCCATGAAGAACAAAAACTGGAATTTCAAAATGTAAATTTGGAATTTAGAGGGAAAAGAAAATCTGAATTGTGAGATAAAAAGTCGCAAATATATTTTTTTGTTTCTTATTTCATGCCGAAAAGAAATCTGAATCGTGAGGTATAAAGTTGCAAATATTTTTTTCTTATTCCATGAAGAACAAAATCTGAATTGCAAAATGTAAACTCAGAATTTAGAGAAAAAAAGTCAGAATTAAAACTCAGTATTAAACTTGAGTTGTGAGATAATAACTTGCAATTGTGAAGAAAAAACATTTTGAGATAAAAAGTCACAATTACTTTTTGCATTGTCTATTCCATGGCGGAAGAATTTGCGAGAGAAAAAAATAGAAACCCAGAATTTTGAGGAAAAGAAAAGTCAGAATTGCAAGAGATAAACTTTGTATTGCAAAAATTATTATTACTTAAAAAAAAAAATTACTCCATGGCAGACAAAAAACTGAATTGCAAGATTTAAACTTGGAATTCTTATAAAATAGTCAGAATTCTGAGTTTATATCTTGCAATTCTGACTGTCTGTGAGATGAAAAGTCACAATTACTTTTCACATTTTTTATTCTATGGCGGAAACAAAACAGCAGAATTGCGAGAAAAAATATAAAAACCCAGAATTTAGAGGAAAACAATTTGAAATTCCAATAAAAATGTCAGAATTCTGACTTTGTGACATAGTCACAATTACTTTATTTTTTTATTTCAATGGATAAAAAAAATCCCTAAACTCTGAATGGTGATTAAGAAAGTCCAAATTCTGATTTTGTCCAAATTGTGTGATTAAAAAGTTTTTTTTTTATTCCGTAGTGTAAAAAAAAACTGAACTGCAAAATGTAAACATAGAATTCAGAGAAAAAGAATTCCAAAATCTGAGTTTATATCTTGCAATTATAAATTCTTGTTGCTGCAGCTGTAAATATCAGCATGGGTTACATAACACAAACCACTGACGTGAATACATAATGTAAAGGTCCTTGCGAGTCTATGAACTCAGACTACATTGCTTTTTAATTGCTCAGGAGACTTAAAGGAGATCATTAAAGTGTCAGCAGATGTTTGTTTGGGAAAGCAGTCAAAATGACAAAACAGTTGTCAAACAGTAAAACTGTAGAGCTTTTTTAAGTGAGACCATTTTTTAAATTTGATGAGAAATTAGATTTCTGGCCTTTGATCGGAGAATTTGGCATTTCTGAATCTCTGGATCTGAAACGCATACGGAAACATTCGGTAACCCTAATATTTACATTTCGATTTACAGCATTTAGCAGATGCTTTTATCCTGAGTGGCATATCATGTTCATCACCGTCATGCACTGTACGTCTTATAAAGACGTTTTGAGCACCGCTGGAGAGTAGGGAGCTTTTTTAATTTCTGACTTTTGATTGAGATTTTGGCATTTCTGAAACTCCAGATGAGAAGCAATAGGTAACCCTATTATTTAAATACAGTTTTATCCTGAGCAACTTGGATATCATGTTTAACTCTGTCATGTGTGTCTAATGAACATGTTCTGAGTGCTGCCGGGGAGGACAGAAGCAAATGACTCTTGGACTTGAAGTCCAAGACTAAATTTCCAGAATGAAAAAAGGGATTTAGCCAATGATTCAGCATGAACTGAAGGAAAATCCCTAATGCTCATCCTATGAGACATGCAGAGTGCTCTTACGTTTACATCAGTGCCAAAAACATCTCTCAGCGCTACAGCTCAAATACTCAAACGGACACGTCTGCAATAAAGTAAAAAGATCCTGTTACAGCAAAAATTTGGGTTATTAGTTTTAAGGCTGAGGAAGAAAACTTTGCTTTGGGTGGGGGGAAAAGACAATAGTCTTTACAAAACTTGCTGGTACAATGTTGGAAAGTTGTTATCTGGTTCTTATAATGTTGTAGACTGCATTAAAATACAGTAAAAACCAGTAAAATTGTGAAATATTTTTATGATTAAAAAAGACTGATTCCTATTTGAACATATAGTAAACTGTAATTTATTCATGTGATCCAAAACTGAATTTTCAGCATCATTACTCCAGTCTTCAGTGACACATGATCCTTATCTAATATGTCGATTTAACATTTCTTATTATTCTCAATGTTGAAAACGGTTGTGCCGCTTCGTATTTTTGGTGGATACTGTGATGCATTTTGTTTTTCAGGTTTCTTTGATGAACAGAAAGTTTAAGAGGACAGCATTTATTTGAAATCGAAATCTTTAGCGACATTATAAATGTCCTCACTGTCACTTTTGATTAATTTAATGTGTCCTTGCTGAATAAAAGTATTCATTTCTTAAAAAAAACACTTTAATACTTACGGTTAAAGGTTTGTTTATATCCTCAAAAGGAAAGTTTTCATGCCAAAATGCCTAATGATGGTAAATAATACGAGCGTGTAAACACGGCGCGGCCGTATTGCTGGCGAAGCGTCCGCCTGCATGTTAAATTGCCATATGATAGTGGCGTGACCCGCAATAACACCCTGAGCTCGTTAAACACCAGCACGCTTTCAACATCAAATATCAGCCAGAGCCGTCAGAGCGCATCAATCACGCCGCGGCGACACGGGGAATAAAACGCATGGAAGAAGAAAGGGAAACATACATCCGTCTAGATTTCGTTTCTTTAATTGCCGTGCCGCGGAGGGCCGACTCCTCTGAAGAGTCAAACAATGGATTATTTCACATGGCAGCTCCCGCGAAATTAGCGAAGGGGGGAAAGAAAGCTTTTTAAGGACAGGACGAGACCGAACGCCCGCTCGGTCTGAGGATCAGAAGTAGACGGAGAGGGGGAGAGAAATGGAGAAAGCTGACGGCAGCCAAGCAGCGCTGGAGCTTTGCCAGTCGCCTGTGTGGTCCGTGTGTTCAGAGCTTCAGGAAGTCAACTCCGCCAAGAAGGGGCACACATGCTACTAGAGCTTTATAAATCGATGGGCCGACTGCAACAATCAGACACCACGCAAGCGAATGACTCCAACAAGCAAACTTTTATTTCGGGGCCAACACGTATTTGTTCGAGGGGTGATCTGGGGCCAGACCGGCTCGGTGCCGTAGGGTAATTGGCGGCAAGCTGACAAAAAATCCTCTATTTGCCCCGTGTGCCTCGTAAATATAACATGCGCAGCGGGGCTATAGGCGTCTCCGCAGGCCAGAAAGGCCTGAAAACCAAAGATGATCTATGTATCGATCTAGTCTGATTACTTGCAATGGTCCATAAAAACACATATTTCAGAGGTCAGACTGCTTCTGTTTTGTAGTAATGACACAATTGGGGTTAATGCACAACGGTCAGTGTATCGCTAAAAGGAAATTCCTTTAAAAGACTTTTCAAGCACTACTTTTTTCATTTTCAAGCATTTCAAACAGAGATCTGTCTTAGTGTCTTTCAAGTGTTAAAAAAGATAAATAGATAAATAATAATATACTAACAAACCAAAATATGAGAAGCATATGCAAAGTATGCAATGATGCCAACTTAAACTTTGTTTTTTGTTAACCTGGCAACACCTCCCTTACTCAAAAAACAAAAAAACCCACATGGTTACTATAGTTAAATCTTGGTAACCACAAATTAACCATGGTTTTCCTACACTAACCATAGTTTAACCATGGTGTTTATAATAAAGCTGTAGTTATACAAAAAAAAATGGTTATTACACTTTTACTCCACAGTTAATTTTAAGGGATTTGTATTTGTATATAGTTTTTGTTATCTTTTTTCTTTGTTTTGTTTTTATAACTGTACTGTCTTAATGATTTGATGTTTTCTACTGTTTAATAAAAAAAAAAAGTCAGAAAAAAGATTATCAAACCCACTCCGAAGTCCCAGATTGAATCAGATGACTTGCGAACGCACACCGAAATCCTGATCTAAGTCAAATGATTCGCAATCTGCACTCTGCACTCCAAAGTATGAACACTCTGAATAATGATTTATTAAAAATAATTTTAGGACATTTCAGAAATCATTAAATTCATGAAAAGATTCACAAACCCACTCCTAGTTCTGATATAAATCAATTGAATCCCGATATACGAAGTTCTGATTTAAGTCAAATGATTCTTGAACCCACTCCAAAGTCCCAATCTAAGTCAAATGATTTGTGATTTGAAGTTCCGATTTGAATCAAATGATATGCGCTTCGAAGTTCCAGTCTCAATCAAATGACACCGAAATCCCAATCTAAATCAAATGATTTGCGATCTGCGCTCCAAAGTCTCAATCTAAATAATGATTCTTGACCCATCATTTCAGGTCAGGACTCGGAGCGCGGATTGGAAATCATTCAATTTTCACGAAAAGATTCACGAACCCACTCTGAAGTTCGGATCTAAATCAAATGATCCACGATATACAAAGTTCTGATTTAAGTCAAATGATTCTTGAACCCACTTCAAAGTCCCGATCTAACTCAAATGATTTGCGATTTGAAGTCCCGATCTGAATCAAATGATTCATGCTCCAAAGTTCCAATCTGAATCAAATGACTCGCAAACCCACACCGAAATTCCAATCTAGATTAAATGATTTGTGATCTGCGCTCCTAAGTCTCAATCTAAATAATGATTCGTGAACCATCATTTCAGGTCAGGATTCTGAGCTCGGATTGGAAATCATTCAATTTACAAAAAGATTCACGAACCCACTCCGAAGTTCGGATCTAAATCAAATGATTCACGATATACAAAGTTCTGATTTAAGTCAAATGATTCTTGAACCCACTTCAAAGTCCCGATCTAACTCAAATGATTTGTGATTTGAAGTTCCAATCTGAATCAAATGACTCACAAACCCACACCGAAATCCCAATCTAGATTCAATGATTTGTGATCTGCGCTCTGAAGTCTCAATCTAAATAATGATTTGTGAACCATCATTTCAGGTCAGGATTTGGTGCGTGGATTGCAAATCATTCAATTCACGAAATGATTCATGGGCTCCGAATTTCCGATCTAAATCAAATAATTCACAATATACAAACTTCTGATTTAAGTCAAATGATTCTTAAACCTGCAATAAAGTCCTGATCTTACACAAATGATTTGTGATTTGAAGTTCCAATCTGAATCAAATGACTCGCAAACCCACACCGAAATTCCAATCTAGATTAAATGATTGGCGATCTGCGCTCCGAAGTCTCAATCTAAATAATGATTCGTGAACCATCATTTCAGGTCAGGACTCAGAGCGTGGATTGCAAATCATTCAATTCACGAAATGATTCATGAACCTGCTCCAAATTTCTGATCTACCCACTCCAAAGTCCCAATCTAACTCGTATGATTTGCGATTCGAACATTCTATTTTATAATAATTACAATGTCAAAATCTGAAAATAAATGGCTCTTTTAATTTGATCTGGTTTTTGCTAGTGAATCGCTTGAAATGATTGATCTAAGTCACGAGTTTGAATCATTCTGAGCGTTTCCAGGGTAAATGACTCACTCATTTGATTTAGTTCATCAGTTCCTCTTTTTGCATATTCAGCCATGATGCTGTCAGTACTACTGGCTTAGCTCGCTAGTTTTATGACATTAACTGAAATAAGAGAAAAAGTATGTTTTTTGAATTGTTGATATTTGCATTAAAAGATGTATGCTTTTTGAAAAAAAACAAAAACCTTATTTCATAGATGCATTGCCTTTCAATAATTACAAGCACTTTTCAAGTACCTTTAAAAATTAACATTTTAAATATATTCAAATAGAAACCAGTTATTCTAAACAGTAATAATTTTTCACAATTTTGCTGTTTTTTCTGTATTTTTAATCAAATAAATCCAGTCTTAGTGAGCAAAAGAGTCTTCTTTCAAAAATAATAAAAAAAAAATCTAAAATGTAAGATATGTTAATAATATCTTCTTTTGTGTTCATACAGGTGCAGAACGACACAAAGGTAAGTAAATGATGACAGAATGTTCATTTTTTGGCCAAGTTATGCCTTTAATGACTATAAATGTTACAATTTAGTAATGTTTATCATCTAGAGACAAATTTGATACATAAAAAAGGATGCTTTCTTTCTTCTATTAACAACAGTGCAAAAAAAATATATATATATATTTTCTACTTAAAAAAATATTTTTTAGTTAGTATTAATTGAGTAACTTTATTTGTGTAAAAAGAAATAGAAAAATATGCTTTGATTAAACCTCAAAATTGCATACAAATTTAGAATTTATTATTTATTTTTTATTATTACAGTGCTTTTATTGTTTAGTATTAATTAATTTGTATTTTATTCATTTAAAAAGTAGATTTTTTTTATATGAGAAACAAATAATGGTTTCAAAACCTTTTTTGTATTGATTGAGTAATATAAATTATATATATTTTTTATAAAATTTTATGTTAATTAAAAAAATTTTGTACAACAAACAAGTGATTGCAATATTTTGAGGAGTTTTGTACTTTTGGGGGATTTTTTCCCACCTTGGCCTACAAAAATTGCTAAATTTCTTAAGCTATATTAATTCAAAATATCAGATTCAATTATTTTATCAACTTGTTTTCTTTCAGTTAGCATAGTTTTTGTATTATGCAGCTCAGTTTTTTGAGTGAACATTGTCTAAATGATCCATAAATAATGCTTTTTTGCTTAAACTGAGGTGCATAAGGCCTATGACCAATCAATACCAAAAACAAATACAAAACCTGTGCTAATTAAAAGAAAACAAGACCGAATTCAGTATTTGGTGATAATATAGCCTAATGAGAGATCATGTATCAACCACTTCACCTGGCCAATATTATCAGTGTATTACAAGTCATGTGTAACCCGCTGTTGTTGATAGAAGCCATCATGTTTGTCTGCCAACAGCAACAGTTGCATATTTCTTACATTGACGTCTCACATGGGGAAAGTACAGGAGAGCTTTCTTACACGAGCCATCCTGAATTAGTTTTATTTTGAATGGCCTGCGCTGGCTTTTGTCTGAAAGCCTGCTGTGTGTGTTTTGTGTGTGTGCGTCTACCTGTCTGGACACGCCGAGCGGCGTTCAAAGAGAGAGAAACATCACAGGTTCGCGGCTAATGCTCATTTCAGCATCGAGCAATTAGAGCGGCTCCGCGCAAACCGCAACGTAAACAATCTGACTTCAATAGAAGATTTTATGTGCAACATATTGATTGTCAGAAGCTGTTACGCAAACAATACACTGAAACATGTGGTGGCACAACACTGAGGCTGCAGAAGAAAGATTTATTCATTCCTTTAGTCTGTGGAAACATTAAAGCTGTTTTGAGGTAGAGGACAACAGGGCTAATCGGCCTGCATGAGGAAAATGGGATTATATTTATTTGTTTAATAATACAAAATTCTGGTTTTATCTGGTAGAGATTGATTGATTATTTATTTATTTTTATTAATTAGTGTTAATTAACATTTGTGTAAAAAGAAATGGCAAAGTAAGCTTTGATTAAACCTCAAAATTGCATGCAGATTGCAATATTAATGTGGTGTTTTTTTGTTATTTTTTTAATATGAGAAAACAATAATGGTTTCTGGTCGAAAACCTTTTTTGTATTGATTAATATAATTAGCATTTTTTGCATTTGTTAGTTTAGAATTTTTTACTGCAATATTAATGTGGCGTTTTTTTATGTATTATTTATTTATTTATTTTTAAAAATATATATTTAGTAAGAAAATATAATTAATTTATATATTTATATATATAAAAATACATTTTCTAGTTCATTTTTTTTATTTAGTATTAATTGAGTAACTTTATTTGTGTAAAAAGAAATAGAAAAATATGCTTTGATTAAACCTCAAAATTGCATACAAATTTAGAATTTATTATTTATTTATTATTACAGTGCTTTTATTGTTTAGCATTAATTATTTTGTATTTTATTTATTTAAAAAGTAGAATTTTTTTGTATGAGAAACAAATAATGGTTTCAAAACCTTTTTTGTATTGATTGAGTAATATAAATTTTATGTTAATTTAGATTTTTTTACAACAAACAAGTGATTGCAATATTAATGTGGAGTTTTTTATTTATTTATTTATTTTAAAAAATGTAATTGAAAATATAAATATATAAAAAAAGTATATATATAAAAAAATGTAATATTTTTTATTTAGTATTAATTGAGTAAAATTATTTGCATGAAAAGAAATGGTAAAATAAGTATGCTTTGATTAAACTTTATATTATTTTTTTTTTATCTGGTACTTTTGATGTTTAGCATTTATTATTTCGTATTTTATTTATTAAAAAAAATTATATCTTAAGTAATAAAATGTGATTTATTTTTATTTTTCATATGTATAAACTAGCATTTGCTGGTAAAAATATATTTATTTTACTTAGTATTGATTGACATCATTTGTGTAAAAATTTATAGCACAAGCAGGTGATTATGATATTAATGCGGTGCTTGTTATTTTGTATTTTGTGAGTAAAAAATACAACTAGCGCCTTTGTAAAGTGCTTTTCACCCCATGGTCCTTTAGCCTCGACGTACCCTACTGTCTCAAAACAAATGAGAAGTTAACAAGAAAGAAAGTAAGAGATGAAATCTCTTAAGAAGTGTGCAAATTAGATATCGGTGGAAAATCTCCATGAGCAGAACATTTACACCATTTACCGTCCTGCTGTCTCTATGAAACGTGTTTGGCTGAGTTCTGCATGAGACAATAGCTCTTTTCCAGCCGTCTTCATGGCAGTCAAAACACAGCGTCACGGATAATCTTGGCAAATACCTTTTTAAAAACAAGCCATGTTTTCCATCTCCCCAATGTGATGTGGCATTAATTAACAGAGCCAACACGGGCAAAGCAACAGACTCCAGTGCGCTTTCCCCATATGTGCACATTCACCTTTAGAAGTACAGATCGTGCACAAAACTTCTGCTTAAAATGCTTTCTTATGTTTCAGTGACATTCTGGTAACACCACATTACAGCACTGGAGTAGAATATTTACAATACAGTCTGGTAAAGAGTAATACTGTATAATTGATGGCATCGTGAAGCACCTTTATTTTTAACAGTGTAGTAAAAAAACAGCATTACTTGAAATAAAATCAAATAAAATCAAATATTTCAGCTAGTTTCCAAACAGGGTTATTAAAGGTAAATAAAACTAAAATAAAAAGAATAAACTTTTTAATATAGAAAATGTATATTAAAACATCTAATAGTGTGTGTGTATATATTCTTACTCAAAATAACCCTGTTGCCAAGGAAACATGCATAATTGATGAAGAAAATTGTTTTAGAATTTATCATTTTATTATTAATGGTTCATCAGGTGACAATTGTGCATCTTAGCACCTAGTAAAGAAACAGAATTACTTGAAATAAAATAAACATGAACTGAAATAATAAAACAAAACAAAAAATAAAAAATAATAAAAAAATAAATAAAATTAAATAAAATTAAAGTAAATTAAAACCTAAAATAAATGCATTTAGCTAGTTTCCAAGCAGGGTTATTAAAGTGAACTAAAAATAAAATTAAAATTAAAAATTTGCCAAAGAAACATGTATAATTGATAAAGAAAATGGGTTTATAAATGATATAAAATAATATAATTATTATATAAATAATATAATTATAATACAATTTTATGTCAGCTATTTTCCAAGCAGGGTTATTATAATTAACTAACACCAAAATAGCCCTGTTGCCAAAGAAAACAAGTATAATTGATGAAGAAAATTGTTTTATAATAATTTATAATAATTTTATTATTAATGTTTTTTTTCAGCTGAAAATAGTGCATCTAAAGAAATAAAATAAAATAATAAAATTAAATTAAAACTAACAAATAAATAAATAAATACTTAACCTCATTTTATTTTAGCTAGTTTTCAAACAGGGTTATTATAGTTAACTAATACTAAACTAAAAGTAAAGTTTGATATAAAAAATGTATATTGAAACATTTAATATATTTTTAAAAAGTTTTACTGAAAATAACTCTAATAACTAAAAAAATAATTAAAATTACAAAAACACAACAAAATTACAATAAAAGCTGAAATTTTTTTAAAAATAAACTATTTAAAATCTCAGTGAACACTAAAATAACACTGCACTACTCTACAAGATTTGCAGTTTCACTATTTTGTGCAGTATTAAAAATGACGCTACACTCTTTTTATATATATATAGTCCGTAAACCACCCGAGTGATGCCAACTTTCCATGAACAGTCCAAATGCATTATGTATACAGCTGTACTTTGTTGCATCTGTGTTTTAAGTGCAAGCTTTTCTAATAAATGTTTTAGTTTTACGTGACACTGCAAGAATCAGTTGGCCTGACTGTATATTGATTTTGTTCTTTCCCCTCTTTCCAGGTTTATAGAGACTGTCTTTCACATGTCAAGCCCACCAACAAACCAGCGCTTATGGATCAGATATCGGCGCAAGAATGCCGCTATTATGATGGTGTGCGAGGAACACTGGCAGTCATGGTGGTAAGAGTAACACAGGCCCTTCTCTGAGACGTCTGAGCCGCTCCTCCCAGTCTATTAGTGCAAATTACTCTTAATAACCACAGTTACACGAGACCCGCCAAATGATTACAGCAGCGTGCGCTTCACACTCACGGCCCTGTGCCACCAGAACGACCACCAACACCAGTCTGATCACTCGCTGAAGTAACAGTAAAGTAACAAGCGTTCGTTTGAGTTGCACGCTACCTAAAGCAATAACAGTGATGCTTGTCTTGTTGTGTGTCTTGGCTCTCATTGGCTGGAGATAATTGGATCAGTCTCCAGTTGAATCTTGTAAGTGATATTTTCTTTACAAATGAGCAGACGTTGCTGGGGAATTTCATGCTAGACAAAATATATCTGCGCTTTCTCAATAGCTTAAACAGTTAGGGAAACGTGTGGACCACCTTAACAATGAAAACATACACACTGCTGATCAAGCAAACTTACTATAGTGACACTCAACTACGTAGATGAAAGATACTGCTGTTTTTCTGCTTAAGTCAGGACTGAGATCTCAATCAGGGTTATTACAATTATTTTTTCAATCAGGGATATTATAATTAATTAAAACAAAAATCATAAAAACATTGTAAAAGTCCAAAATGTAAAATTTAAAAACAAATGTAAACTTATTTTGTTTTAGCTAGTTGCTGAGAAAGGCATTTCATAGACCAAAAAATATATAAAAAATAAATATAAAATAATAATAATATTGACAAAAACACACACCAAGTTGACTACAATTTTTAAACAAATAATAAATAGAAAATAGAAAATCAAAACTAATTTAAACTATTAGTAACAAATATTAATACTTCAAATTATAATGCTATCATTTACTTTATAATACTATACTAATCAATAAGATTTATTATAACATTCATTCTCAATCCCAACCATTACTTGAAACAAGCATTATCTGAAATACAATATTAAAATGTGAGTTAAAACTGAAATAAAAATTTGTATAAAATAGATATAAAAAACTAACTAAAAAACAAAGTATTAATAATTATTAATACTCTCAAGATACTAAAATAAAATAGTTAAAATTTTAAAGATATGTTTAGTAAAAGAAAATTAAAAAAACACAACAAAATTTGTATAAAATAGACATTAAGAAGCAAACTAAAAACTACAATTAAAATACAACTAATTAAAAGTATTCATAATTGTTAATACTCTCAATACTGAAATAAAAACAAGTATAAAAATGACAAGATCCTAAAATAAAATTGCTAAAATTTTAAAGATATGTTTACTAAAAAAAATAAAAAACACAATAAAATGTGTATAAAATAGACGTTAAAAAACAAACTAAAATTAAAATACAACTAATTCAGAGTGTTAATAATTATTAACTAAATAATTATTAACTAATTAATAATAATTATTAACTAAATGAATATAAAATTGACATTAAATTGAAATGAAATTCAAAGTATTCATAACTATTAATACTCTCAAGATACTGAAATAAAATAAATGAAAACTATAAAAATATATTTAAAAACTAGTACAAAAATGACAAAAACACAAAATTACACAAATAAATAACGCAGATTATTAAAATCTAAGCTAATTTAAACATAATATATTATTAATATTCTCAATCATACTGAAATAAATTAATAAAACAATATAAACATAAAATAATAAAAGTATAAAAAAAAATACATAAAATAATAACAATTATTCTTAATCTCAACCATAAACCTAAAAACTAAAACACTCTCAAGATACTGCAATAAAATTAATAAAATACTATAAAGATATATTTAAAACTAGAACAAAAATTACAAAAAAATCACTAAAATAAATACAAAAAAATTATAAAAAAATAAACTAATTTAAACTATTAATAATAATTATGAATATTTTTAATGATACTGAAATAAATTAATAAAACAATATAGACATAAAATAATAAAAATATAAAAAAATAAAATACATAAAATAACAACAATTATTCTTAATCTCAACCATAAAAAACATTATCTGAAATACAACATTGAAAATGTGAGGTACTAAAATGGCTAAAACTAAAACACTCTCAAGATACTGAAATAAAATTAATAAAATGCTATAAAGATATATTTAAAACTAGAACAAAAATTACAAAAAATGAATAAAATAAATACAAAAAAATATAAAAAATAAACTAATTTAAATTATTAATAATAATTATGAATATTTTTAATGATACTGAAATAAATTAATAAAACAATATAGACATAAAATAATAAAAATTACTAAAACTTCACCTGGAATCAGAATGAAGATGGAAAAATATCAAAGAATCAAAAATAATTTAAACTATTAATAAAATATATGAATAATTTCAACAATACTGTAATAACACTGATCTGAATTGTTTCTCCTACCTGATGGAAAATTCAGTTGAAGCTGCTATTCATGTTTTGGAACATGGTATCTGTTGTCTTGCTGGTCTACGCTGGTCTGGTTGTTTGTCGCTGGTCTAAGATTGTCTACCAGCTAATGACCAGCTAGAAACCAGCAACCATGTTCCAAAACAACTACCAACTGCTGGATTTTCCAGCAGCAAATCCACTCTCATATGTTTCTCCTATGAAAATGACCCCATAAAGAAGATCTCAACAATGTCTCAGACTCTCCAGATTCATTTTATACTACTCCTTTGAGCTCTTCCAATACAGTATGTCAACAGTTATCTTGTTTGTGCTCGTTTGACACACCAACACAACAGAGAATTCAATTAAATCTGCCGCATAAGCAATGAAAGAGCAGCGTCTGAGCCTTGAAACCGTCCTTTGGGAAAGAACTGAATGACGCCGAAGCTTAATTAAAGGCCTGAATGTCTGTCTGTCTCTCTGAATGCAAGTTTTTGTGTGTTTTTCTCTCTTAAGCACAGGAGGAATGTGTAAACAGGCAGGCAGAGGCAGCTACAAGACACACTCACAGGACGTTGCACAACTCGAAATGCCTCTGAATGTGTCATTTCCTGCCTGGCCACCTGCCTTCCGTTTAGAAAACAGCAGCACGCGCATGAAAAATTGACTTTGAGATAGATGGTGTGGGATAGAAGGAGAAACCTCAGAAGAGGCTATTGTGTTCTTATTCTCTGTAAAGTAAAGATTCTTAATTAGTGGTAATGATTCCATAGAATCTTTTCTTTGCAAAATTGTGAAAATTAGAACTGATCTTGCTCATCTTAGCATTATTTTCCTGGACATAATTGTGATTCATTGTTGCATGTTATTCCAAAGGGAAAATAGTTTGTGATGTTGCTCTGTCGTTGAAATGACTTTCTTTTTCAGATGACGTCACTAGTTTCTTTTATTTCTCTCATATAAAGCCACCTTACTTGTTTTGGACCCCATTGACTTCCATTATATGTATTAAAAAAAACAACAATATCTTTTTATGTGTTCCACAGCAGAAAGAAAGTCACACACATTTGGAACAACTTAAAGGTGAGTTAAGATATTTTTAAATACATTTTTCTCATTAAATATTTGTTGATGGACAGATATCTAAATTTATATGTTTATGCCAGTGTTATTTTAGTATCATAAATATGCACTATTAAAAAACAAACCTGGTAATTTTCTGACAAGTAATTTTTTAAGACATTAATTCTGTTAATTCTAAAACACAACGCAAAATTAAAAATAGAGGTAAAACACCTGTTAGAAAGAAAAAAATAATATGGAAAATTCTGTTAAATTAATACAGTAAATTGTGCCATAGTTTTATTTATTTGTTAAAGTATACCATTATATTTTTTGCTAATTTTAATTAAATATATTTTTAGTTTCCATATTAAATTTAGTTAAAGTTTTAATCATTTTATTAGTTTTTTAATGTCTATAGTTATTATTAACTTTTAATTTTTAGTTCTAGTTATTTTAACAGCTTAAATTTAACATAAATTTTTTAAAATGTTTTATTTAATTTAATGATTATTTAACGTAATAAAAATGGTTTTAGTTAATGATAATAACCACAATTATTATCTATGATTTTTAATTTATGCTAATTATCTAAATAAAAAGTGCTTATAACTTCACTAGCTGTCAAAAGTTTTTGAACAGTAAGATTTTTATTGTTTTTTAAAGAAGTCACTTCTGCTCACTAAGCCTGCATTTATTTGATCCAAAGTACAGCAAAAAAGGTAACATTTTGAAATATTTTTTACTATATTATATTTAAAATGACTGTTTTCTATTTTAATATATTTTAAAATCTAATTTATTACTGTGATTTCAAAGCTGAATTTTTAGAATCATTACTCCAGTCTCATGATCCTTCAGAAATTATTCTAATATTCTGATTTCCTGCTCAAAAAAAAAAAAAAAATTGATCTTTCTATTCATCAAAGATCTTGAAAAAATGTACTCAACTGTTTCAATATTGGCAATAAAAATAATAAAATTCTTGAACAGCAAATCAGCATATAAGAATGATTTCTGAAGGATCATATGACACCGAAGTCTGGAGTAATGATGCTGAAAATTCAGCTTTGTTCAGCAGTTATTTTAAATAATAAAAATATTTAAAAATTTTACTGTTTTTGCTGTACTTTGGATCAAATAAATGCAGGCTTGGTGAGCAGAAGAGACTTCTTTAAAAAACATTAAAAATCTTACTGTTCATAAACTTTTGACAGGTAGTGTATACAATTCTGCAATTCCGCCATCTCTGAAAGAAATAAACTAGTCTGCACACTAAAATGTTTGTGTTTACACCAACAGAAGCAGTGTTTGGAAATCACGACTGGTATTTCCCCTGATAAACGTATGCACACAGAGTCAAAGAAAGCAAAGCTGAAGATGAATGAGCCGTGTGAGATGAAAGGCCGTCACATCAGAGATGCCCGAGGGTACGATTAATCCGTAATGAATGAAGATCACACACTGGCATAAGCTGCCTCCAAAATGCAGCTGCCAGATGTGTTAATTGAGACGAGGAGGAAAAGAAGGAAGAAAACAAGACGTTAAGAAGCGATATTGTTGGTTTTGCCGCCAGAAAGTTATCTGTGAATACGAGGCCAGTGGCAACAGCTGTGTGCCAGGCAGGTTGGCATGTGCTTCTTACAAACACGCCAATGCCAGATCTACAGCAGCGCTCATCAGACACTGTGTCTCTGCGTATGATGGCGTGTGTCGATGAGAGGTAATTAATCATGCGGAATGTTCATGCTGCAGTGTTCCAGGTGGGTAACCAGGGCGTTGCTATGGGGTTGCTAAGGTGTTCTGAGGATACAATGTAACAGTTGGGATCTAAAAGTAAGAATTCCATTCTTTTTTTGCATTTAGAAATTGATTTTTAGTGATAAAACTCTTAAGTTGGGTTCACTGCAGTCATTTTGACCTGGAGAGGATTTTCTTTTTCCTGTAATGCTAGTTAATGTTATTGCACTGGACTAAAACTTAGCAGTAGGGTATAACATTTTGGTACTTTTGAAGGGTATTTTTCCAAGCTTGTTAAATTAGCACAGATTTTGTATTGTGTAGCTTACACACTTCAGGTTTTGAGCGAATATTGTGAATATTGAATATTAAAAAAACTGAGGTGCATAAGCTCAGATCATTGAGGCCTACGGTCATACAGTTCCACAAAGAAATGCAAAACCTGTGCTAATTGAAAGAAAACAAGTTGACAAAAAGATCAAATCCAAGATTTGTTAATAATATAGCTTAAAGATAGATTTACAAGCAGTTTTTAAAGGCTGACAGGAACACCAAATTAGGTGTTCAATCTAAAAGGTGGTTAATTGTTGGTATTTGCTTCTTTTGAAGCCATTATTTCAACTTTTATGTTTAACAGTAGAACAGTAGAACAACTACATTACCCATGATTCTGAGAAGCAATTTCCACCAATCACAGAATAGCAGCGAGCTCTGCTTTTAAATTCCAACAATCAGAGAGTCGAGACGATCTCTGCTTTTGAATTCCACCGACCAGAGAGTGACGGCAAGCTCAGTTTTTAAATTTCGCCCATATCAGAGAGACGCGGAAAGCTCAGCTTTTAAATTCCACCAATCAGAGCGTCAAGGCAAGCTCTGCTTTTAAATTCCACCAATCAGTGAGTTGTGGAGCTCAGATTTTAAATTTCACCAATCAGAGTGTCAAGGCGAGCTCAGTTTTTAAATTCCACCAATCAGATTTTTGGTGAGCTCTGCTTTTAAAAAATTCCACCAATCAGAGATGTGGTGAACTCTGCTTCCATATTCAACCAATCAGAGAGTTGTGGCAAGCTCTGCTTTTAAATTCAACCAATCAGAAAGTTGCAATAAGTTCTGCTTTTAAATTCCACCAATCAGTGAGTCAAGGCGAGCTCTGCTCCACCAATCACAGAGTTGCGACCAGCTCTGCTTTTAAATTCAACCAATCAGAGAGCTGTGAGTCTGCTTTTAAATTCCACCAATCAGAGAGTCGCAGTAAGCTCTGCTCTTAAATTTCACCAATCAGAATGTTGCAATAAGCTCTGCTTTTAAATTCCACCAATCAGTGAGTCAAGGTGAGCTCTGCTCCACCAATCACAGAGTTGCGGCCAGCTCTGCTTTTAAATTCAACCAATCAGAGAGTTGTGAGTCTGCTTTTAAATTCCACCAATCAGAGAGTCGAGGTGAACTGTGCTTTTAAATGGCATCAATCAGAAAGTTGCAGCGAGCTCTGTTTTTAAATTCCATAATTGAAAAATCGTGACAAGCTCTGCTTTTACATTCCACCAATCAGACAGCCACGCCAAACTCTGCTTTTAAATTTCACCAATCAGAGAGTCGAGGCGAGCTTTGCTTTTAAATTCCACCAATCAGAGACTAGTGTTGACCCTCATTTTTAATTTATGTAATTTGAAATGCTTTATAGGATTGCAGTTCTTTCCCTCATTAAAATGTTAAGTTCAGAGTCTTGTACTTTTGTCAGATTTTCAAATACGTTTTTGCTTCAAATTAACCCATATGGGAAAAATTAATGGAAAAAACGAAACAAACAGGTATAAAGAAAAGTGGGCGGGCACTATTAACATGTTGCTATGTGGTTGCTTACTGGATTTTTTGTGCGCAATCATTTAGAAACATACGTTAACAGCATGTCTAAAGCCTGCTGTCATTTCACAAAAACTTTGAGTAATTTCATCACCGAAAGCAAAAGGGTTTGCATAAAACGTAAGCTTAAGAAACATCTGTCAGTCACCGTTAACGGCTAACAGAATGTGATGTTCTTTTATTAGATTATCCTGCCACTAAAGGTCGTCTTGTGAAGAACTCTGGCCGTAATGTCAGACTGCAACAGACAGACTTCAATATAAACACATACTAAAAAAGTCAAGCACGTTGTGTTCCTGGTTCCATTCTCTGCCAGATGAAAGTAATTCATAACAGCTTGTGTGTATTTACTAGTCCTGGGGCTCAGTGTGAAAACTGAAATTTGGCAGCGTCTTCTAACAGTCTTTTTTTTCAGGTAGTGAGAGCAACTGAGAAGTCGAAGCAAACGGCGAGCACAACTCACAAGTCCAGACATCGACTCAGATGAAGCGGCTTTTTCATAATTGAAGGATAACTGGAGCTTTTTGCCAGATCAGGTTCCTCTGAGAGAGAAAACACTGGGCTGTTTCTCTTTTCTGTGACACGTCTCTGTTCAATGTATCGGTGAAACTTTAAAGCCTTTCTTTTTTTGTCTGAGAAATGTCTCGATGGTTCTTATAAATCTAGCTGATCACATAATGACCCCAATATTGATGTACAAAATGGATTTTGTCTGGAAATACATCCTGACCTTCTTTGTAACCCAACCATATACAGCATTAAGTTCAGAATAGTACACTAGCATACTATTCTTAATGTGCACAGTATGTGAATTTTTTGTATGGATGGAATACTAGTACAAATACACCAATGATGTTATAAGTGTTTTGTTTCATTTTATAGACGAAAACATTAAAGGAGTTGCTGGAGATGAAAGCACAGCCACCCTAGACACAATCGTTTCCTCAGAGCTTCGAAATGAAACCAATGGCTATCGGCGAGGTATTTTTAGCTGAATCCGATATTAAGGAATATTACTATATTTTCCCATTTTTGAGTATTCCACAATGCAATGTGCTCAATTTTCCATTGGCTGTGTCGGGAATGCAATATTTGCTTCATGCATACTGAATACTATGCAGTATATACTATATACTGTGAAATCAATCTCCACATCAGATGAAAAATATATAATTATTGCTTATTTATTTACCATAATTGTGATATAATTTCATATTTTAAGCCTTTTTTTTTCTTGCAATTCTGACTTTTTTCTTGCAATAGTTTTTTTCCCTCCACAGAATTAAAAAAGGTAATTTAGACTTTTTATCTCACAATATTTGATTATATCTTGCAATTCTGACTTTTTTTCTCATTGCAAGAAACGACGTCTGAATTGTGAGATATAAACTCTGAATTGCAAGAAAAAAACACAGAATTGCAAGATACAAAGTTACAGTTACCTTTTTTAATTGTTTTATTCTATGGTGGAAATAAGCTTCTACACTAAAATGTAGTATAGAAAAAATTCCACTTAAATTTTCACAGTATTAGTGAATTTCATAAACAATTACAAAGAAATGTAACAGTGAATTTTACATTGAAATTTTGAAGTAGAAATATTAAAATAGTATTTTCTTGTAAAATGTACTCTTATGACTTTGACAAATAATTTTTACATTTGCCAAATTCTGAATTAAACATTTAACATGAGTTCATGTGACGTAAAATACAGTTTTAAATGTTTATCATGAAATAATGCATACTATTTTAAAAAACAGTAAGATGATAGTATGCATCCTGCCATAACAAAGATTTTAAACTACTGTATATTTCATGTTTCATTCAGAATGTGTTTAAAAAAAGATTTTTAGAAGTAGTAAATAAAGATTATTATAAATAAATATTTCAGTTATTCTATTTCAGAATTTCATGTTTATTTCAGTGTTCCTTTCTGTTTTCTTTGTCATTTATTGTGAAATTTGCAAGCAATTCCTGAGTGCAAATAGTTTTTTAACATAGCTATGTTGCATTTTTTAATTACATTTTTGAAAATTTGATTATGTAACAATTTATAGTCACAAAATTAGCATTAATTATGTTTCTTCATTTTTAAAAATGTAACAATGTTGCATTTTTTTCATTACATTTTTGAAAATTTGATTATGTAACAATTTATAGTCACAAAATTAGCATTAATTGTGACCCTGGACCACAAAACCAGTCTTAAGTCGCTGGGGTATATTTGTAGCAATAGCCAAAAATACATTGCATGGGTCAAAATTTTTGATTTTTCTTTTATGCCAAAAATCATTAAGAAATTAAGTAAAGTTCATGTTCCATGAAGATTTTTTGTAAAATTCCTACTGTAAACATATCAAAATGTATTGCATTTGCATTGCATTGCAAATGCATTGTTAAGAACCTAATTTGGACAACTTTAAAGGTGATTTTCTCAGTCTTTTTGATTTTTTTGCATCCTCAGATTTCTGATTTCAAATAGATGTATCTCAGCCAAATATTGTTCTATCCTAACAAAGCATACATCAATAGAAAATTTATTTATTGAGCTTTCATATGATGTATAAATCTCAGTTTTGTCAAATTTAACCTTATGACTGGTTTTGTCGTCCAGGGTCACAATTATGTTTCTTCATTTTTAAAAATGTAACAATGTTGCATTTTTTTCATTACATTTTTGAAAAGTAACAATATGTTACTAACATTATTCATGTTTCTTCTTCACACAGGAAGTCAGCACAGCAGCCAGTATGCAGTGCGCTATTATTCCATTGAGAACACAGCCAGAGCGCAGGTCAGAGGTCGAAGGGTTTGTAGGGGCACTCGCTCTTAAGAGCACGTTGACGGACAGACACAAGAGGCCAATACAGTAAACATTTTCACAAGTCAAGCGGCCTTGACAGCACGTGTTTGTATTTGCCTCTCGCCGAACACGCCTGCTGCTCCTCAAAGGCCGTCTTTGTGCATTGAGGCGTGCTGAATCCATTTTTTAAAACAGTACCGTAACACAATCTATGCATCAATTCATGCATCGAGCCGCACGCCTCGTCCCACTGGCTGTGCCACGCCGCTGCACGGCATCATTCATCTGCTTCTGCGTGTGCTAATCACATGATGTGTGATATTTGGGGTGGTACTCACTTCGCGGCTCGCGCGGTCCGTCCACTGTGACCTTTATGGCTCGGTGGTAAGTGGCCACTTGCGGTGGGTTCGTGAATACCGTGATTGTCAGCGTGAAGCTCTTTCCTGCAAAACACAAAAAGGTTCAAACCCGATTAATCCGACGGACAATGCGGCGCATTCATCGCGCAGCCGTCATTTGCATTTCTCTGCTGGTGACGGTGGGATTTTAACTGCGAGGAACTCGGACGATTGAAAAGGCCTGGGCGCAATGGACAATAATGGGGTTGCTTTGGAAAGTGACCCTTGCTGCCCATTGAATTTATCAGTTGTTGGACATGACAAATCAGAAATGCATTAAAAAGAATGAATAAAAAGTGTACGTGTAGCCATTTTGTGCAGCAGTGGCTTTAAATTAGCTTTTATAAATAATATTAATATATAAATATTAAAGCATTTGTAAATTATTTTCATCATATTAATATTTAAATATATTTTTATAATTTTTTAAAATATATTTAATTGAAAGATTTTAAGTGATTAATATTTAATTTTGGATTAATAAATATTTTATTATCAATTTAATATTTGTATCCATATGTATTATTTTAATTGATATTTAAACTATTTCATACTGAAAAAAGTATGTCTACATTATTATTGGTGGATTTCTCTTTAGGATTTTTTAATGAAGAAAATGACTAGAATTGTTGGACCTCTGCTGTTGCTTTATAATATTATTTATGCACAGCATTAATGTATACATGTAAAAGCTTATGAAAATCATCAGTTTTTAAATGTATTTTAAATATATTAAATAAAAATATTCTTAATATAATATTTAATAAATCATATATATTTTAAGTGTATACACACACACTTAAAATATATATAGTTTACTAAATATAAGATTAATAAATATTTATAGTTTATTTAATGTGTATTATTTTATTATTTTAGGAATAATTTATTTTATTATGTACATTACCAGTCACAAGTTTTTGAACAGTAAGATTTTAAGTAAGTCTCTTCTGCTCAACAAGCAGAAATAATTATGGAAATTAATACTTTTATTTAGCAAGGATGCTTTAAACTGATCAAAAATCATAATAAAGACATTAATAATGTTACGAAAGATTTCTATTTCAGATAAATGCTGTTCTTCTGAACTTCTGTTCATCAAAGAAACTTAAAAAAAATTCTACTCTGCTGTTTTTAACATAATAAAAATAATAAATGTTTTTTGCACAGCAAATCCGAATATTAGAATAATCTCTGAAGGATCATGTGACTGAAGTAATGATGCTAAAAATTCAGCTGTAAAATTACAGGAATAAATTACATTTTTAAATATATTCAAACAGAAAGTAGTTATTTTAAATAGTAAAAACATTTCAAAATTTTACTGTTTTTGCTGTGCTTTGAATAAAAACAAATGCAGGCTTGGTGAGCAAAAGAGACCTCTTTAAAAAACTTTTGACTGATAGTTTTTTTTTTACTACAGGTAGATGGCTGTACTTGTCATTAATTGACATTCTTCAATATTTCTAAAAACATGATAAGAATTTTTTCTTTTGGACCTCTGCTGATGCAAAATAATGCACAACCTCTGCTCGTATTTGCTAGCATGTTCACATGCACTGGCATTTGGATTTCCTTTTATCAAGCACCCAAGAATAAACTTCCGCAGCAGTGCTGTTATTAGTCGTCATTCTTTTATGTGTGAACATTAGAGGGTTAGGTGTGAAGGTGGGGTCCTGCAGTTACTGTTTTTTCATCTTATGTGACCTTTTAGTAATCAGCGTTTCCATTTTTTAGTTAAAATGTTCATAATTGTGTGAACTCAGTTCATAGTGTTTAAAAACTGCCGATCAACTTTATTACAAGATATTGTTACGCTGAAACACGTTAAATGGCAACGCTTTCTGTCAGTAGCGCGCAGGAAATACTAAGCTACATCTAATGAGGCAAACTCAGCAGTAATGTGCAAAGCATGCTGTGAAGTCAGGCATGACACATTCTCAGAGCCGCGATCTGCAATAAGACAGGAAGAAGTGGGTGGAAAGGACTGACACAATACGGCCGGCAGCTACACTTGGCTCAGGCTTCGTACTGTAGATTATGCATCAGACGGCTTCAAAACTGGGATTAATTGAGTAACTCTTGGAATAGGGAGAGCTTTCAAACAAATATAAGGTTGCAAGGCCATTGTTTGAGGTTTATGCTTCATTAGCTTGCATTGAGATTCACTGGCTTTGAGTGAGAAGCTTCAAATTGCTCATACAGTGGAAAACAATTGGTGTGGGATTTACTTTCAAACAATTTTCACTCAGAAATTGCTATTTTCCCAAAGACACGGCAAAGATATTGAATGAAGCTGACTAAAAAAGTATTCTACTACTCTAATAATTGTACAACTTCTTGAATTGATTCACCAATTTTCTCATACAGTAAATGTTATGCAATAAGTCTTGCTCAAGTAATTACTCTTTCTAACATTAATTCAGTATTAGTCATTAAACATTTTCCCAGCTAACAAAAACATGTTCTAAAGAACATTCTGCTAACATTCCCAATAAGTTATAAAAATGTCATTTTTTGAAAATTTAAAAACGTTTTTTTTTCCCCCTAGTAATACAAACGTTAAGGGAACATTCCATTTGATCATTTTGAAAACATTATGGAATGTTACTTTTGAATGTTCTCTGAACGTACCGAAACAAGTTGTAACATTTAAAAAACGTTAGATAAACATCCTACTAAACTCTTTAAGGAAAAAGTGGTCATAAGCAATGTATACGTTTGTGCAAATGTTTTGAGAACATTATTAAAGACCAGATCATTTTAAATGAACATTTTTATTATTTTCATAACTTTGAGAGAACCTCTTCTGAGAACATTCCTTGTTACCTGGGATAGAATTTAGTGTTCATTTAATCAATTAATCATTTTTACGTTTGCTGACATTCTTGTAAATGTTATGCCACAAGTCTGGCTAAAGTAATCACTCTTTCTATTGTTAATTGAACATACACTACCAGTCAAAAGTTTTTGAACACTAAGATTTTTGATGTTTTTTAAAGAAGTCTCTTCTGCTCATCAAGCCTGCATTTCTTATGCCAAAAATCATTAGGATATTAATTAAAGATCATGTTCCGTGAAGATATTTTGTAAATTTCCTACCTTAAATATATCAAAACTTAAATTTGATTAGTAATATGCATGGCTAAGAACTTAATTTGGACAACTTTAAAGATGATTTTCTCAGTATTTAGATTTTTTTTGCACCCTTCAGATGATGTATAAATCTCAATTTCAAATAATTGACCCTTATGTCTGGTTTTGTGGTCCAAGGCCACATATGTACAACAGTTCAGTCAGGATTCTTTGATGAAAGATAGAAAGATCCAAAGATCAGCATTTTTCTGAAGGATCACTTGACTGGAGTAATGATGCTAAAAATTCAGCATTGGAATCACATGAATAAATGGAAAGTAGTTATTTTAAACAGTAAAAAATATTTTCAAAATTTTACTGTCTTTGCTGCACTTTTGATCAAATAAATGCAGGCTTGGTGAGCAAAAACATCTTCTTTAAAAATCATTAAAAATCTTACTGTTCAGAAACATTTGACTGGTAGCATATAATTCAATAAATAACATTTCATAGAAGAAAACATCATGCATTTCTTATGTACATAAGTATTTTCTATAACTGCAACCATTGTTCTTCTACAGGTTATGCAATTAGTCTTGCAAAAGTAATTCATCTTTCTAACAATAATTGAACATGTAATTAATCAAACAACATATTTTATAGAATAAACAGTCATGCATTTCCCTAAAAGTGCCGTATTTTTGATTTACGGACACTCTTGTATGTGTCTTGCTAATCATTTTTAACATATAAATCATTAACCAACATATTTTCTATATACATGGATTTTGTAGAATTGCAGAATAGAACATTTTTTTATTTGCTAATATTCTGTAAGTGTTGTGCAAGTAACCTTACTATAATATAATAATATAACTATAATAATGAGTCTTTCTAACTAATTGAACACATTTTATAGCATAAACAATCATGCATTTCTCATACGGGCATGCATTTTCTACAATTGCAACATGTTTGATTTACAAACATTTTTGTTAACATTATGTAATAAGCATGCATTTTCCTATAACTGCCATATTTTTGATTAACTGACACTCTTGTATGCACTATGCAATCAGTCTTGCTTATTTTTTGCTTTTTTTTTTTTTTTTTAGTCATTTTTAACATATAAATCACTAACCAACATATTTTCTATATACATGGATTTTGTAGAATTGCAGAATATATTTTTTTTATCCACCAATATTCCTGCAAGTGTTGTGAATCTTTCTAACATTAATTGAACAGAATTGCAACATTTTTGATTTACAAACATTTTTGTTAACATTATGTAATAAGTCTTGCTAAAGCTAATATCATTTTTTTAAAGCTGAATCTGAATCAGTGTATGATCCATTGATGTATGATTTGTTAGGATACTATTTGAAAATATGAGGGTGCAAAAAGTATTGAGAAAATCGCCTTTAAAGTTGTCCAAATGAACTTCTTAGCAATGCATATTACTAATCACAAATTAAGTTTTGATATATTTATGGTAGGAAATTTACAAATTATCTTCACGGAACATGATCTTTGCCTATTATCCTAATGATTTTTGTCATTAAAGAAAAAAAAACGATAATTTTGACCCATACAATGTATTGTTGGCTATTGCTACGAATATACCTGTTCTACCTTGTGGTCCAGGGTCACATATATAATTAATTAAACAACGTATTTGATAGAATAAACAGTCATGCATTTCCCATATGCATGCATTTCTCTAGAACTTCCACATTTTGATTTCCTGATATTTTTGTATGTTATGCAATAAGTCTTGCTAAAGCAATTACTCTTTCTTTTCTCCCACAGGAATCTGTCCGCGAGCCCCCAAAAGCACGTTCACAGACCTACCCGAGCCCGTCCCAGCGAGCTGATACCAAACACGCACCGCACCGCGGCCCTGCCCAGCGTCTAACCGAGCCGCTTCACCAACCCTGGCATCTGCCATCCATCCAACGCTTGAAGTCCAGCGACTAAAAATATCCTAAACGCTGGCTCATTCAGAAGGGTTTTTCTGTTCGAAATGATTTCCTAAACAGACCGAGACAGACTGCATGTGAAATGCATAAACTTCTGATCAACAACAAACATCCCACCCTGTCCTAACCCAAGCGGCATATCCGAATCCATTCATAAATAAGGGTGCAGTACTTCTGTGTTTCTGCCTAAATCAAGTGTTTTGTCTCAGCAAACGCGCGCAGTTGCTTTTGGTAATTCGAGGCGTGTTATTTTTTCTGCTGTCATTTGTTTGATTGTGGTCGATCTTATTCTAATCTTCCGCATCGCGCCTCGTATCGTTTTCCATATTTAATTTCCTTATGCTGCGCTATCTCCTCCCTGACTTCCTCTTCCAGATCTCGTGTCATAGATAGAAGAAACTTAAGCCTGCGAAGGTGTGGGTCTCCATGCGGGCCAAGGCCCTGTTGACTGTGACAGCTGTGAGGAGATAACACGGATGCACACACATGCACACTGATAGCGTGTTGAGGGTGTGTGAGGACATGCATTGCTGCAGGAATGCGCTGAGACCAGACCACTGGTCAAGAAAACGCCACATGCACGGCCACGTCCACTCGGCAAATGAAACCGCAGACCTAAAAAGTGCCAGTAGACTGATTTATAGGGCCGATTATTGGCATATCCATGTACACATGACCAATTAACTGTTTTATCTTTCCTCGTATGTGACCCTGGACTACAAAACCAGTCTTAAGTAGCACAGGTATATTTGTAGCAATAGCCAACAATGCATTGAATGGGTCAAAATTATGCCAAAAATCATTAGGATATTAAGTAAAGATCATATTCCATGAAGATATTTTTTTAATTTCCTACCAATATATCAAAACTTAATTTTTGATTAGTAATATGCATTGCTAAGAACTTCATTTGGACAACTTTAAAGGCGATTTTCTCAATATTTAGATTTTTTTTTTTTGCACCCTCAGATTCCAGATTTTCATCTTTTTTTTTCATTGTATCTCTGCCAAATATTGTCCTATCCTAACAAACCATACATCAATGGAAAGATTATTTAATCAGCTTATTTATTTCCCTTAATTCTTAATTATTATTATTTTATTTAATGAACACTACTTTACACTTTATTTACTCAAAATTCATTATTATTATTCGTTTTATAATTACAATTTTTTTTATTGGCCAAAGCTCTTAACAATATAACATTTACAATAAAAATAAAAATAAAATATATTCAAATTTTTTTTGTTTTAATGTTTTATCATTAATTATGTACACATTTTAATTGATAGATATATATTATATTATATATAATAAATTTTATATATTAATACATTTTTTATATTGTAATAAAAAATATTTAGATATTTTTGTCTTGTTTTTTTTATTAAAAAATTGTCTTAATAATTGTAATTAATTAAAATGAACACTATTTTACAATATTACACAATATTTACTTTATTACAATATGTTGTACATTTTATGTTTTATATATTTGCATTTTTAATATAACATTTTATATAATACATTTTATATTAATTTTAAGTTTTATATATTATAATGAAATTTATATATTTTCTTGTGTTTTTTTGTTTTTTTGTGCCTTATTAATGTAATTAATTAAAATGAACACAATTTTACAATATTACACAATATTTACTCAATTCATTATTCTTCTTTTTAGCTTTTATGGGTCTTATATATATGTATGTATATATATATATATTTATATAATATATTTTGTTTGATTTGTTTATTAAAATGTTGTGTCTTATTAATAATTGTAATTAATTAAAATTAACTGTTTTTTACAATATTAAACAATATTTACTCAATGCTTGTTGGCTTCCTTCTGTCTCGGGAGTCGGTGGAAATGTACATTAACTGAAATATAAATTAAAAATAATAATACAATTTAGATTGCCCAATGCAGTTTAATATGTGTATATAATAATGATAGCAAATACAATGTATATACAATTTTTGAATTAAAATTAACATTATTTTGCACTTTATTTGCTCAAAAAGCATTATTATAATATGTTTGTATCTTTTCTTTTTAGATTTTGGAATCGACGCTGGCAGAACGCCCACTTCCTTTAATACTAATAAATCTCAAAACAACCAATATCAGTCCCCATTGATATTTATCACATTCTCCATACTGTATCAGCCACTGAGAAGCCCATATAGGTGGACGGGCACGTCCCTAAACACCTGGAGTTGTTTTAAGTGTTTGGAGAGTGTCGTTTGTGGGCGCCATGCGAGGGATTCCCTGCTGCACACGTACCGTAGGTACGTGCCTCACTTTAAGTGCCCGCGTGGATTAGTAGGGCAAGTCTAGACCGCACGCCCCAGTATACGCAGCCTCCAGCGGCAGACAGACCGTTCCTCTGATCTCACTGCCTGTCCCGGACGCTTCAAAGGCCTGCGCTCTCAATGCTTCTTCCGACAGGATCACAAGAGCAGGATTTTGTCTTTGACAATAATTGCGAGCATATCAAAAGCAGCATTCATCCACACATAAGCAGTCTGTGAGCACTTTGAGCCTGCGTTCACGTCTTAAAGACTTTTATTGCTTCTTTTTTCTCTCGTGTGTGTAGGATGGATAGAAGAGAAAAAGAGTAGATAGATAGGAAATCCCAGCAAATGCAATATTTTGCAACAGCTTTTTTAAAGTATTTTTTTCACTTTTTTAAGCTTCGGGAATACTTAAATGACAGTCTTTTTGGAAAGCACCCCTTTTTTTCTTTATTCTCAACATGGAAGCACTCAAACTGTTGGACGCTGGTGGAAACGCCTTTCTGTGATTCTCGTCCAATTCTGCAGCTCTTTTCAGTATTTTTGTAAGTGAGGAATGTTGGACAGTGTCCTATTGTGTTCATGTAAAACATGCAACGCATAATTTGCATTATTTTTTCAGAGGCTACACAGAAGCAATCCATACGGTTAAAAACCAATCGATTTTATCTGCGGTAAAACTTGACTTTCAGTCCATCTGGATTGCGCGCAGCACGTCGAAATTTTACTTCCAACATGTCATTTATTGTAAACGAAACGTCTTACGTGATTTTACCCCTTTTTATGATTCAGCCAAAGCAAACGAAGCGGCCAGCGCAGAATAAATAAAATTAAAGTGGAAGTACCAACCTCTTCCACTCCTGCCAACAAATCTCAGGTCGTTGAAACGCGCCACCTGATTCTTCATGACAGCTGAGGCGTTTCGCAGCTCTGCCGAGTAGTTCTCGTCATTTCCTGCCATAACTGTCACCACCGTCCCGTCAGGAACATCTCCCAGAGCAACAACCTGAACAGAAACGAACACACTGTGACCGTCTCGCTGTTTATGATGAAAACAGGCCTGCGATTATGATTATAGGTGACATTATGAAACGAGAGAGGGTTAATAACACAACAAATCTAGTAAAACCTGCAAACATATCACTAAACAAAAGTTAGATTGTTCTTAGATGTGATCTTTTAAATCATGTACGTAAGAAATTCCACTTAAATCGGTCAGAAACATCTGGTGATGTGAGTGTAGCTAGTTCAGCAAAGAACAATGACCCTTAGAAAAATTACAACTATTATAAAAATATAAAAATATATTTTTAAAAACATATTCCAATTTTGCTATTTGTAAACATTATGAAATTAAAAAAAAAAAAAAAATTAAAAGCAACATTTATTTATTGTCAAAAAACAATATGCACTTTTTTTTTAAATCCATTTTTTTTCTTGGATTTTGCTCTAAAATGCAAATGATGCAGCAACTAAATCTTATCTGAGAAAACCAATGAACTATAAAAATGACATTTAATTCAAATGTTTTGATGTCGAGTGTGAGCAGAAGGGCTGGTTCAGTTTTACAAGCTCAAATAAATGAAGTAAAGTATGTTTACAGAATAAGCCCGAGCGAAACGGTTTCTGCTACAGATACTATGTTTGGTGAAAGTATTAATAGTTGTGTGTAATTTAGGCCATGTGATTAAACATGCATGTGTTTGTATCTATGAATAGCCTCAAATCTCTCAGATTTCACTGCATCTGTAACTGGCATAGAAAAACATCTGATCTGATAAACTACTATTATTAACGATAAAACACTGTTTACGTGGAAAAGAAACACTAATAAAACATAAATCATTTAATCAATTTTAAGGAAAAACCTGCACATATTTTTCTGATTAAAAGTGCAAAAAGTAGTTAAGAGTGCTAAAGGTTTGATTAGATGTGAGCTCTGTATGTGACCCTAGACCACAAAACCTCATAAGCTTTTTTTTTTTTTTTTTTTTAAATTGAGATGTGTACATTATCTAAAAGCTAAATAAATAAGCTTTCTATTGATATGTGTTTGTTAGGATAGGACATTTGGCTAAGACACAACTATGTGAAAATCTAGAGGGTGCACAAATGTCTAAATATTGAGAAAATCACTTTTAAAGTTGTTCAAATTAAGTTCTTAGCAATGCCCATTACAAATCAAAAAGTACTTTTTGATATATTCACGGTAGAAAATTTACTAAATATAATCATGGAACATGATGTTAATATCCTGATTTTTGGCATAAAAGAAAAATGTATAATTTTGACTTGCTACAAAAAACTACTTAAGACTGGTTTTGTGGTCCAGGATCACATATATAATCTTTCATACTGTATATACTTACAAAGTTTGTGTTTACATTTACATAAACAGTTAGAAACATATATTGTAACTATTATAAACGATTGCGTTTTATTTCCTACTCATCCTAAAGTGTTTTATGTGTTTTAATGCTGTCTGGATCTTGGCCAGGTCTTGTAAAACAGATTTAAATCTGAATAGGACCATTAATTCCGTGGTTTAAATTGATCATAAAAAAAATATATTCATATGAATGTAAAAAGTACCGATCTGTTAAAAAAAATCAATGTCAAAAATGAGCATATCGCTAGTTAACGCGCATGCAAAAAGCTAGAAATGCATCATGTATATCTTATTAAAGCGTCTTTCTGACCTTAAACGCCACCGGGAGAGTTTTGTTGCACCTCCAGTGAGACGGCAGCACTGAGCACAGAAAGTTGGGGCTGTCCGTCCGTACGAGCTCGGCGGGGTGGTCCGCGATGATCTCCACCATCGTCCGGTTGTCGTGCTGCCGGAGTCTCGGCACCGCCGCGTTCTGCTCCTGCTGCGCATCGCTCATCTTCCCCGCCACCGGCTGAAGACTGCTGGACGGCGGACTGAACCTGCGGCTGGTGCTCGGATCTACCGGAATGCGCATCACAACAATGTCAGCAAAGGTAAGGGCACTTTAAACCAGCACTAAACTCAAGAGTTTTCGATTAAAAATGGATGGGATGTTTATAAAGTCCGTTCGGTGCTTTCCGGAAAGCGAAAAAGTTGGATAAGCTCGGTTCCCCTCAGGCTTTACGCGCGAGTTCTACAGGTGAAACGCGTGGAAAATAACGCGAGGGACCTCCTGGTTACACCGTGAAGAAACGCCGACATAATTTACGAGGCGATTTCGCTTCTCCTTGGCGGTTCCAAACGTCAAAATCCCCGATAAAACCGAGTCGCATTACGCGCGGCTCTCGCTCGGAGAGTTCGCCTCAGCGCGCTTCTTAAAACGTGTTACCATAAAAGAAGTTAAAAAGAGAGTTAAGAAGTTCTCAAAAGTCCCCAAGACCCTTCTTTCTCCATACAGAGTCTTTGTGAAGGGTTAAAAAGGTGATTCCAAAGGTTGTGGTTAGAAAGATGAAGGCGCTGGAAAGCCGCAGTGTTTTGTCTCGTTGTGTGGTTTGTCTTAGGAGGCAGGGACTTGGGTGAGCTCAGGTTTTTTGTGGTTTATATATATATGCAGAAGCAGGAGGATTATTATGCTGATGAGTCTTGAGCACGTCATGTCTCCAAGCACCATTTCATGGCATCAAAATAAATGAGCACTTCAGTGGTTTGATATTTTCCTCTCTTACCAGAGCAATGCAGCAAATACTAGCAGCACGAGTGTGATTTAGGACGAAATGTTAAAGAAGATCAAGCAAATGCGTTCCGAGTTCAGTAAGACGAAGTTTAAACATACATTAAGCAAAATATTCAACGGTGTATGCTTTAGTATGGCAACTAGGTGAAGCCAGAGCGTTTTCTTTCACTGTTAGCTAATACTGAGAGACATAAAGAGACATAAACACAACTCATTCAAACCAGACTGAAAGCAAACAAGCGCAGAAGAGAAGTGACTCATTTCCTATTTCTAAAGACAGATAAAGAGCCAGGGCTAAAGTTAATATTATACAAGATCAGGCAACAACAACAGCACTGAAGCCAAGGCAACACTATTGAACTCTATGGAACTAAATTTGTGTTCTTTTTATGTTTTTTTGAGCTCGTTATTTTTTATTACTAATTTGCAAAAAAGTCAATAAGTTAATATTTTTAGTTTATCCTATATTACAGTTGAAGTCAAAAGTTTACATACACCTTGCAGAATCTGCAAAATATTAATTATTTTACCAAAATAAGAGGGATCATATAAAATGCATGTTATTTTTTATTAAGTACTGAGCTGAATAAGATATTTCACATAATGGATGTTTACACACAGTCCACAATATAAAATATTAGTTGAATTTATTAAAATGACTCTGTTCAAAAGTTTACATACACTTAATTCTTAATACTGTGTTGTTACCTGAATGATCCACAGCTGTGTTTTTTTGTTTTATTTTGTTTAGTGATAGTTGTTCACGAGTCCCTTGTTTGTCCTGAACAGCCGTTCTGCAGAAAAATCCTTTGGGTCCCACAATTTTTTTTTATTTTTTTTAAAGCATTTTGTGTTTTTGAACCCTTTCCAACAATGACTGTATGATTTTGAGATCCATCTTTTCACACCTAGGACAACTGAGGGACTCATATGCAACTATTACAGAAAGTTCAAACACTCACTGATGCTTCAGAAGGAAACACGATGCATTAAAAGCTGGGGGTGAAAACTTTTTTAATTTGAAGATCAGAGAAATTTAACTTATTTTGTCTTCTGGGAAACATTTAAACATCCTTGGTAGCTTCTGAAGGGCAGTACTAAATAAAAAAATATGATATTTAGGCAAAATAAGAAAAATGTACACATCCTCATTCTGTTCAAAAGTTTTCACCCTTGGCTCTTAATGCATCGTTTTTCCTTCTGAAGCATCAGTGAGTGTTTGAAACTTCTTTAATAGTTGCATATGAGTCCCTCAGTTGTCCTCAGTGTCAAAAGATGAATGTCAAAATCATACAGTCATTGTTGGAAAGGGTTCAAATAAACAAAAATGCTGAAAAACCAAAGAATTTGTGGGACCTAAAGTATTTTTTGGAAGAACAGCAGACAAACAAGACTCATAAACAATTATCACTAAACAAAAAAAAAAAAAAAAACAGCTGTGGATCATTCAGGTAACAACACAGTATTAAGAATCAAGTGTATGCACACAGGGGCATTTTTATAATTTAAACAATTATTTTCTCTTTTGGACTATATGTTAACATCATTTATGTGAAACATCTTTTTCAGATCAGTACTAAATAAAAAATACTAAATATGCATTTTGTATGATCCCTCTTATTTTGGTAAAATAATTAACATTTTTCAGATTCTCCTAACTTTTGACTTCAGCTGTGTGTTTTTTAAACGAATGAATCTCAAAAGCTCTTTTGGTGGCGCTCTTTAACGTTCAATCTCGTCTTTTATTATGCGACGAGGGCAAAGCCAGAACTACAGCAGCGTTCGCTCACCACTGCGGGCTATTGCATTATATAACCGTTAAAAACTCCATTACCCACAATCCCTGGCAGACCCGCATGACGCCAAATAGACACGCGCTGCCCAGTGTGTTTACATCAGAGACAAGTGCCTTGCAGTGTGAAAGAGCACATGTGGATGGATTGAATAATTCATAACGTAAGGTAAAACTGTTCAGTTGCTTAAAGCGTGTGAGGTTAAGATTCAATTCTGGCCATTTGTATATTTAGTCTGAACGTCAACCGACAGCGAGACTCGAAAGGCTGTGTTTGTTCAGTTCGAGTCAGTGTTTATGTTTATATTTCATAAAGTGTGCTATAAACAGTTTCACAAACATCATTATGCCTTTTGTAACGTTGAAGCATTTTATTTGAAATAGTTTTAGCTCTTTGGATAGTTTGAAGTTAAGTTGTTAGTTTTAGTAAATAGCTTTTTGACAGCTCGTTAGACTATCATGTCGCGTTTTAACAGCATGCTAAGCCAAAATAAGCTCTTGCTTTTAGCAGAATGTTTATTGAATATGCATTGTTAGTGCAAGATGATAGAAAAATCGCGTTTTTCTTATTCTAAACTCCCGTCCCTAGGAAAAAAGTAATAATACATATTTAAAATACGTTTATTTCATACTAAGTATAGTTCAAAACCACATTTACAAACATATTTACTGACATATCGTTTGGGATTAAACTTTTTAATGTCACTGTTCATAAGGATAGTATGATCTTTGAATCATCTTGGTCTTTAAATGCAAGGTTTACCTTCAGATGTACCTTTAGTTGGACTTCAATTCTACTTCCACACAATTAAAGTAAGTTGTTTCCTTAATGAAACCAGGTTAGTATACCACAACTACAATTGCAGGGTGTTTTAAATAAGTGCATACACTGCCAGTCAGTTTAAAAGCTTTTTAATGTTTTTTTTTTTGTTTAAATAAGTCTCTTCTGCTTACCAAGCCTGCATTTACTTGATCCAAAGCACAGCAAAAGCAGTAAAATGTTATTTATAATATTTTTATTATTTAAAATAACTGCTTTCTATTTGAATATATTTTAAAATGTAATTTATTTCTGTGAACAAAGCTTTTTTTCAGCATCATTACTGCAGTCTTCAGTCACATGATCCTTCAGAAATCATTCTAAAATTCTGATTTGCTGTTTAAAAAACATTTGTTATTATTATTATTATGATATTAAAAACAGCTGAGAAGATTTTTTCAGGTTTCTTTAATGAATAGAAAGTTCAGAAGAACAGCATTTATCTGACTTAGAACTCATTTGTAACATTATAAATGTCTACATCATCACTTTCGATCAATTTAAAGCATCCTCGCTAAATAAAAGTCTAATTTCTCTTTGCAAATGAGCTTAAATGATTTCTAAAGGATCATGTGACACTTAAGACTGGAGTAATGATGCTGGAATTTTAGATTTGATCACAGGAATAAATTACATTTTAAAATGTATTCATTTAAAGCATTAAAAAGCTTAGACTGGCAGTGCATGCACTTAATTAATTTTGGTATACTAACCTGGTTTCCTTAAGGAAACAACTAACTCTGTGTTTAATGCACTTTATTTGTGTGGAAGTAGCATTGAAGTCCAACTAAAGGTACATCTTGCATTTAAAGACCAAAATTATTCAAAGATCATACGATCCTTACGAACAGTGACATTAAAAAGTAATCTCAAGCGATATGTCAGTAAATGTGGCTTTGACCTATTTCACAATATTACATCTTTTGCTGTATTTTGCATGCTTTAAATAAACATTAAAACAAACTTTTGACATAGTGTAAATATATAAATGTATACTATACTTAGCATGAAAGTATATTACATTTTCACTAGGGTTGTGCCCGTATCAGTTAAAGTTTCATACTCTATTCTTCCTCCACAGTCAATTCTGTATTTTATTCTGGGGAAAAAAATAGGAAAAAATCACATCCTCACTCTTGTGTCTAGCCTGACTTTCCCCCATGTGTATTGTTTGTAAAACCTTGGCTGTTTGAAAGACTGTAGGAAGAGTGATGTCAGCACTCGACATGAAGTCTGACTCTGTGGAAACTTACACACACACACACACACACACACACACACACAGATGATGGAGATTTGAATGTGCGAGCCATTTCTCCTCCTCCTTCCTGTCCAAGTACACGTCCAGGAGCCTTTAATCTACACGTTTCGGTGTGAGAGAAATGGATTTCGCATGATTGCAGGTCTAGCGCGGACGCAGGCAGGCGCTGCCGTGTGTGGCGAGGATGTAGGAGGGAAATAAAACATCCAATGGCTCTGAATCGCATTTGCCACTTCATTAGGAGCCCCGAGAAAGACGCGCTATTAAGTTACATTTCCTTCTTCGGCGACGGCGAGCGCCAAATATGTTTCTGATTTTCCCCCGGTTATGATGATGGTCTGTAAATTTATGAGACAGCTGAGTTGGGGTAATTGTAATTAATGAAAAATATAGTTGAATATATATTGAAACAGCATGTGGCGGAAGGTTGGAGTTGGATGTCTTGGATAAAGAAGAAATAAATATGTTGGAGGTCTTTGAATGCTGATATTTGTGGGCTGTGTTAAAAGCCTCCTTCCTCAAATCACTTTATGTCACCGAGATTCGTATTTACACGCTGTAGGACTACTGCTGTTGGCGAAGTCGCCACTAAATGAGTAAATTAACCAGGCGTCTGTAGAAACGACACGCACCAAAAAAAAAAAAAAAAAGACGTGGAAGCTACATAAAAGTCCTGACTATTTAATTACACAGAGGAAAATGCAATAAATAGAATGGCTCCCTTTTCTGTTCTTTCAAAGCCTTTTGCATGTTGAAGTAATCTCCATTCATTTGCCACATCTGAATTCATTTTGCCCAGTATGGCGACCATCTGCCTTCAGCAGTCAAAGCGAAAAGCTTTATCTTTCATCCGACGGAGGGGGCGAAAACAGAAGGAAATTTTACGCCGGGATGTGTTTATTGAAGTAAAAGGGCCCTGCTTTTGCTTTGGTGACACTTTGGAACATTTAGTTTCATGTCCCTCCGAGGCAGAATTAAGATTTATATTGGCTCTGATTAAAGGAGAGCTGCACTGAAAAATGACAATTCTGCCTTTATTTGTTCACCTTCATGTCGTTCCAAACCCAAATGCTGTTGTTATTCTTGTGCGACGCAGAATTTTCAAATTTTTGAAAAATATCCTGGGTGCTCTTTGAAGCCTTCTGGGACGTATGATGTCAAACTCCGAAATGATTAAAGGTAGTCCGTATGATTTGTGCTGTCTTTTGAGTTTTCTGAAGCCGCATGACGAGACTGAAATCTTTCCATTGGCGTAGCTTTGAAATCTCATTCTCTGTATTCAAACATGAGCGTTATTGAGATTTGACAGCTGTGTGAACTGGTTATAAATTTATACGGGAAATTCACAGAAAGTTTAGTCATTTGCCATTATTATTATTATTATTATTATGTTGTGAATTGTTTACTTAATTTATGCTGAAATGTATAAATATTTGATAACTATATTATTTTAAATGATTTATATATATATATTTTTTTAAAGTAGAAATATTTGATATTATCTTATGGATTTATTTTTTTAAATTACAATTTTTTAAAACAGAAAATTTATAAAAGGTATACGTATTTGATATTATTTTGTAAATTGCGTATAAATTATATACTACAATTTATACTGAAAATTCAGTATAAAGCGGTTACTAAATTTATACTGAAAAGTATGAATATTTAATATTTTTTATTTTTATTATATATTTTTAAATAACAATATTTATATTTTTATATTTTTGAAAGTATATGTATTTGATATCTGTATTATTGTTTTAATTTTTTTTATGCAATTTGATATTTTTTGAATTGAGGATAAATTGCATACTCAATTTATACTGAAAAGTATAAATATTTATTATTTTTATTATATTATATAATTATTTTCAATAATAATGTCATATATTTATATTTTTGAAAGTATAAATATTAGATTTTTGTATTATTGATTTTTGTGAATTATGAGGGTAAATTTTATATACAATTTCTACAAAAAAATTATAAAAAGTATACATATTTGATATTTGTGAATTGAGTATAAATTGTATATTCAATTTATATTGAAAAGTATAAATATTTCATATTTTTATGATTAATATATAATTATTTTCAATAACAATGTCATATATTTATATTTTTGAAAGTATAAATATTTGATATTTGTATTGCTATTGATTTTTCTGTATTATGAGTTAATTTTATATGCAATTTCTACAGAAAATTCATAAAGTATACATATTTGATATTATTTTGTGAATTTAATATCAATTGTTTTCTCAATTTATACTGAACGTATCAATATTTTATATTTTCATAATTATTATATAGTTATTTTCAATACCAATGTCATATGTTTATATTTTTATATTTTTGAAAGTATAAATATTTGATATTATCTGTATTGTTAGATTTTTCTGAATTATGAGTACATTTAATATGCATTTTTATATTTTATAAAAAGTGTATATATTTATATATGTATTATTATTTTTGTAAATAATACTCAACTTATACTGAAAATGAGCAAAATGTATGAATATTTAGTATTATTCTTATTTAAATGATAATATAAAATATGTATATAATTTTTTTTACCTCTTTGATATCATTTTGTGAATTAAATATAAATTGCATACTCAATTTATACTAAAATGTATAAATATTTGATATTATTATTTATTAATTTTTTGTGAATAATACTCAGTTTATTTAGCCTGGCTATCGCCAGACCACGTTATGACTTCGTCATGATTCGTGGTCTGGGAACCACATGTTCATTTTCTCGTATTTGAGGCGTGGTTTACGAATGCCCAGAGCCGTTTATTGGGCGATATGAATGTCTATCAAATGCGCCTGTGCGTAGCTCATAGCCAATCGTTTCAATTATACCGAATGACGTATGTAGAGCGAACGCCAAAAGTTGCTCTTTTTTCAAAATAAACTTGCGTTCTAAACTACACCGTGTCTACACCGGACGCGACAGTTGCCTCGCGGCAACAGCTAAAGTCTGTCTACACTGGACGCGACAAGGCGACCGTTGCAAATCATTTAAACTTTGTGTGAGCACGTCATAAATAGAACGCGGCAGCAGATTACTGTCGGGCCGCGTCGCGCCGCATTCAGTGTAGACAGCATAATAGGTTCTAATGTCATTTGTCGCGTCTGGTCACGCCGCTCGCGTCCGGTGTAGACACGAAAGATAACTTCGCCTCTGCTGCCATGCTGGATCCATAGTAACAAACTGCTTCGGTGAGTCGCATAGAATACGTCATCGTCTTGCTGCTCCCTCCCCGTTCTGTGATTGGTTCCCTATCTTAGGTGAAAATTAGGTCCATGGTTTCCAGACTGACTAGCAGCGTGAATAAAATCGCGCTGCGCAAGGCAGGATGGGGAAACCCAGGCTACAGTTTATTCTGAAAATGAACACATTTGGTATTATTATTGTTTTATTATTTAAATACTAATATCAAATATTTGTAATTATTACATATTTCATATTTTATATGCAATTTATACTGAAAATTAATAAAAAGTTTATTCAAGAAACAAATGTATTATTATTAATATTATTATTATTATTATTTTGTAAATTATGGGTATAAATTGTATACTCAATTCTGATATTAAGCATTTTTATGGTTATCGGTATCATCCATTTTCAAAACCATCTTGGCCAATAAAGTAATTTAAAAGCATTAAAAGAAAGTTTTTTTTTTTTTGTCAGAGCCTTTGTTATTTTTAATTTTGACATTAATTTGAATTTTTACAGCGGACATATATATATCGGTTATCGGTTTACTTGATCTGTAATAATCAGTATTGGCATTAGCCCTGAAAAACACAGTATGAATATTTATTTTTTTTAAATTATTATAATGAAGTTATACTAATAATGCAGAAAAGCGCATACACATTTGATATAAAAAATGTTTAATATGATTTGCACTGTATTTTAAGTTGTATGACAAGTCTAGAATTTTTCATTTGTCACCTTTCTGCATATTCAAAGTGGTGTCACTTTTATTTGACATTGATTTTAATTAATTGAATGTGAGCTTAAATGAGATTTAAGAGCTGCAGCAGAGGTTTGTCTGTGAATAATGGCTTAAATTTCATTCTGGTTTGGTTTGAGGTTGAGTAAGTGATGATAAACTATCTGTTTAATGATCAGCGCACACAAGTGTGTCAGACTGCGGCGCTGATAGGGATTACGTCTCATCTACGTGAGAAAAGGGCCGTCCGCCTGTGAGATTTGATAGTCTGATGCCGTAGGAAGGCTGTGGTTTCTGAGTCACTCATGCCAGCCTCAGGTTCAAACAGACCAAGGGTTTGTTCAAATAAAGCAGGTGGGCCGTGACGACTCACCTGCATGTGATTTCAAATGGAAATCTCTGCACACATTTGAATTCGACAAGCTCCATTTCTGGGCTTGTATCAGCATCCTGTTAATTAGTTTTCTTTGTGCTGGAGGAAGTCTAACTGCAAACTGTGCAGATAGCTGTGTGATGAATGTTAACTGCTCGACGACATGCTCAGATAATTCAGATAAAGTCAGATAATCATAATGAGCAAATAATAGACTAATATGTGAAAAGATATACACTGTACGCTGAGTCTCATAAAGCAAATATATCAGCTGATTAATCAACCTATCCTCTGAATTTCTACAAACAGCCTGAGCAATGGATAGAGCACATTTCTGTTTTCAAATATTATTATTATTTATAGTTTTTGTGAATAAGTTATATACTCAATTTATACTAAAAATGAACACAAAACTATAAATATTTGGTATTATTATTATTATTATTATTATTTGAATAACAATAATATAAAATATTTACTTTATATATTTAATTTTTTGTTTATTATGTGCAAACATATCACTTTATACTGAAAAAACAATTAGTAATAATAATAATTTGTATACACAAATAATTTGACTATACTTAAAAAAATAATAATAATACAATATATTTTGTATACATATAAATCATTTGAAATAAATAATATTTTTATGTGAATAATGAGTATAAATTATATATTTTATTTATACAGAAAATTCACTAAAGTATATGCATTTGATATTAGTATTTTTTATTATTATTTTTTTTAATCCACATTGAAAATTTGGGATTCAAAGTTAAATTTAAACTTAAACATGTTAGGATAACATTTTAAGATTTAAGAAAAATAAAACAAAAACAAATAAGCATTTTGAAATATACTAAAGATGTCTTGGTCACTAATCTGTTTTCAAAAATGATTAATATTATTATTTTTATTTTTTGTGAATAAGTTGTATACTCTTATAATATTTACATACTTAAATTTTTTTTTGTTTATTATATGCAAATATATCACTTCATACTAAAAATAAATAATAATAACAATAATAGTAATAATAATAATAAAATAATAATTTATTATGTGCAAATATATATCACTTTATACTTAAAAAAGAAATAAAATAAAAATAATAATAATTATAGTAATAATAATAAAAAATAATTTGTATGCATATAAATAATTTAACTTTATACTGAAAAAAGAAATCAAATAATAATAGAAATAAGAGTAATAAAAATCATAATAATTTATATACATATAAATGAGTTCATTGCTAAAATGCTATTTTATGTACTTTTTTTTTATCATGCCATGTAATGCTAGTTAGATCAAACATTTGGTAAACACAGACCAAAACAGACTTTAAACACGTCTGCTGTTTCCTTTGAACTAAAACATAATTTATCAATCATTGCTTACAGTAGTTTAACTGCCTTGCTTTGGCCATTAAAAATAGTTCAGCCTCACATTCTAAAAAAAAAACCTAAATCTAACTCTTGGAGCGGCGTTTGTCATTGATCCCGGTCGAACGTGTCCGGCTTTGAACATGTGGCGTGTTTCCCGTCCTGTCGCCGGACGCATCAGGAAGCGTTTTGTGTGTGAAGTGGCTTTCTAATTGCTCAGGCTTTGAGTGTGTGTTGTGTGTGTTACAGATGAGCAACAGCGCTGCGAGCCCAATGGCAGCCAGCAGCAGCAGCACCGCGGCCGGACGCGCATCCGGAAAGACTACCAGCTTCATCCCTGAGCTCCAGAGCATGATGTAAGTGCACGTCTAAAGTCATTCAGAAAACTCTATGATGTGTTCCAGCACTTACAGCAAGTACTGTGGAGGTGCTTTGATGGTAATGCACTAATATTAGAATGATTAATTTACATATTCATGCCATTTACATGGTACTTCCAAGATAATTCTGAGACAATTGACCTTCCATATATTTACACACTCATCCACTCATGTATCAAGTATGGGCATTTGACATCTACAATGCAGAGAAAGTGAATTAAATTGCGTAATAGGGGTTATGCCCAACAGGCTTCCGTTTTCTGCTAAACAGGTCTCGTTGCTTCCGGTTCACGCGTTTTGCATATCCCTCTTTAAATATGAACATGATTTACTCAAGATTCATTCAAAGTAGACACTAAAAATGATCATAACCAATGTCCATCACATATGTGGATTGATATATAAAAGTTTTAAATTTTTATTCTTTTCACTAACATTTGTATATAAATATCGAATGAAACGTCCACAATAAACAGCTGGCTTGTTTAACTGATTACCTTAAAAGTCCGTCGATATCGCCATTATTTATTACGGCTATTAACACGTTCTCCGACAAGCGGAAGCAATGAGACCTGTTTTCCGGGGTTGGTCAGGTGACGTTCGACATATAGCCTATTCAGTCATAAACATGGAATTTTCTGTATAAAATGTGGAATGTCATGGAATTTTGGATGAATATATCAAAGTAGGGCTGCATACTTGATCAAAATGCTATTGAATACTATTGAAATATGTGAAGTCTGCATGTTCTGTGTGTTTCAGTTGAGAAAGGATATTGTCATATAATACAACCACAGAAACTTTTCGTCAACCCGTCAAAATAAGAGTTTAACTTGAAGAAATTGTGACAGAAATATATTACTATTGTACAGTAGAATGTACTTCTCATTAATTAAAATCATGCAGTTTTTTTCAGTTTTAATTTTAACTTGAAACCTGCGCTTTTGCCCCCAAAAATAAAAAGAATTGTTTATTTTTTATTTAATTAATTTGAGAATTTGAGAAAAGTAAAATAAAATTTCTAAAACATTTTGTCTTATTAAATTAAATCATAAAAATAAAAAACATGTAACAACTGTTTATTAAAGTTAGAATAAAAAATATCTTCTTTAATTTTTTTTTTTTTTAAATAGTTTTTTTTTTTTTTTTTTTTTTTTTTTGAAAATGTAGTCCAGAACTAGAACAGAAAAAAATTAATCCAAAAAACTGAAAATGGAAAAATGGAATTTGGGAATAATAAAACAGAATTTCAAAAATAAATAAATAAAATTAAAGAAGAAAAAAACAATAGGGCCCTAAAAATGTATTTTTTTTTTTTTGTTCTAATTTTAATAAATAGTGGTTAAATTGTTTAATTAATGCTTTTTGATTACTAAAATTAAATGTAACAATTAAAATGTAGTCCAGAAATGAGAAAGAATTTTTTTTTGAGAAAAATAAAACAGAATTTCAGGGGAAAAAAAAGAAGAAAATAAAAAATAAAATAAAATAATCATACTTTACCTAACCTAACCCTAACCCTAACCCTAGGGCCCTAAAAAATATTTTTAAATCTAATTTTAATAAATTGTTGTTAAATTGTTTAATTTTTATGATTTGATTTAATAATTCATGCTTATATAAAATTAAATGTAACAATGTAAAATGTAGTCTAGAAATGGAATAAAAAAAATTAAATGATAAATGGAATTTGGGAAAAATAAAACAGAATTTCATAAAAAAAAATTAAATTAAAGAAGAAAATAAAATGATAAAATAAAATAAAATGATCATACTTCATAGTGCCCTAAAAATGTATTTTTTGTTCTAATTTTAAAAAATAGTTGTTAAATTGTTTAATTTTTATGATTTAATTTAATAAGACATGCTTTTTGATTACTAAAACTGAATGTAACAGAATAAAAAAAAATACAATTAAAGAAGAAGAAAAAAATCATAATAATAAAATGATAATACTTCATAGGGCTGTAAAAATGTGTATTTTTTGTTCTGATTTTAATAAATAGTTGTAAAATTGTTTAATTTTTATGATTTAATTTAATAAGACATGCTTTTTGATTACTAAAATTAAATGTAACGATTAAAATGTAGTCCACAAATGGAACAAAAAAATAATTAAGTCAAGAAAAACAGATTTTAAATAAATAAATAAATAAAACAAAATTTAAAAAAAGAGATTTCATATGGCTGTACTCAAGTTATCGCTACGAACCTTCATGCAGCATTAATCATTTTCTAAAGCGGCGGCGGCGGCGATCCAGGTCTGGATTTGCCATCATCAGCAGGAGACTGCTTTATAGTTGACTAAGGTATCAATTAATGCTTATTATTTCATCCGTCAGAAATAAGGAGGGTTTGCTCATTGGACAGCGTGTCAGTGACTGCGGTTCTGTTGATGTACTTCGGCACACGACCGTATTTTCGTCAGAAAGCCTGTTTTTCTGTCAAAAAACCTTAAGTGTAGTTGATCTTGGAATGAATAATATTAAGCCCAATCTATAAAGCGAGCGTCCAGGTCTACAAAACTGCTTCACCGAAAGCACAAAGGAGCCATAAAGTACATTTACATGCCGATCCATTGACTTCCCTCCAACTGAGCGTTTGCGGTTTGACCTAGTGAGAGATATTCTTTAGGAAAGCCACAGTGAAATTCATCCTGTCCTTCTGCTTTGAATCCCACCTGAGGAGACCTTCAGACTCATGCAAATCACAACAACACTGTTTTCCTGCGTGTTTACCTCGTGTGGGGTGACCATACTGAAATACACACCAGCTTTTGTAGAAAAAAAAAAAGCATGTCCTTTTTGTTTAGCCTGTAGAAATGGAGGCATCCTCTAGTCAAAACCAGAGACAATAGCTGGTCAACAGAGGTTTTATGAACTTATGTTTTGCATAAATAAAACAGAGATTATTTTTAGGAATTTTTTTTTGCATTATGACATTATTTAATCATATTTTCATCCTGAATTTTCTTATTACTGCAAGCAGAGTTATTTTAGTATCATTGAGATCCTATTATAGTTTATATTCGTATATTATTATTAATTTTTATTAGAAACGTTTGTATTAATATTTTTATTATTTTTTTATTACTTTCAGAATTAGTTTTTATTTTTATATTTTGTTTCCATTTCCATTTTCATTTTAAAATTTAGTAGTTTTTCAATTTTATTTATTTATTTTTAAATGTCTATATAATTTGTATTCATTTTTAATTTCAGTTTTAGTTTATTTTAGTACCTCAAGTTAAACGAAATCAAAATATTTTATTTCATTTTGAATTATTAAATAAAAACATATTTATTTTAATGTCATAATAAAAATGTTTAAATAAAAAATAGTGCCACTATGCATATTTAAATTATTATACCACTTAAAATAAATATCATTATTATTTTCAGAATTAGTTTTTATTTTAATTTGTTTTCATTTTCATTTTCAAGTTTTAGTAGTGCCCTTTTTTTAAATGTCTATATAATTTGTATAATTTTTTTATTATTATTTTAGTTTTAGTTATTAAGTTAAATGAAATAAAAATTTTATTTTAGTTTAGTTTTTTAATGGCATTTGTCCACAATTATTAAATAAAAAAATTATATTTATTTTAACATCATAATGCAATTGTATAAATAAAAATCAGCATAAATTAAATTCAGTACATAAATAGTAAATTATTCTATAAGTTAAAAATGTATAATTATTACTTTCAGAATTGGTTTTTATTTTTTTGTTTTCATTTTAATGTCAAAGTTTTAGTAGTTTATTGACATTGTTTTAAATGTCTATATAATTTGTATGCATTTTTATTTCAGTTTTTTATTTTCAGTTTTTTTTAGTACATCAAGTTAAACAAAATTAAAATTATATTTTATTTTATTTTATTTTATTTTATTAACAGATTTTGTTTTAGCTATAATAACTCTGGTCGACAATTATTAAATAAAAATAATATATTTATTTTAACATTATAATGAATATTTCTAAATAAACAATCTGCAGAAATTAAAGTCAGAACAAAAATAGTGCCACTGTGTATATTTAAATTATTATACAAGTTAAAAAAATATCATTATTGCTTTCAGAATTAGTTTTTATTTTTATATAATAAAAAAAATTCAATAAACTACTAAAACTAAAAGTACTACTAAAAGTTTTTTTTGTTTGTTTTAGTAGTTTATTGCTATTTATTTTTTAAATGTCTATATAATTTGTATTCATTTTTTTATTTCAGTTTTACAAAGTTGAACATGTTTTATGTTGTCTTTTTTAATGCCATTTGTTTTGTTTAACTATAATGACCCTCGTCTACAATGATCAAATTTAAAAATAAATTATTTTAACATCATAAAAATTGATAAATAAAAATATTGATAAATATAAATATGCATAAATTAAATTCAGTACAAAAATAGTGTCACTGTTTATTTAAAATTATTATAC